>NW_016806087.1:3668508-3682076 GCF_001698545.2 Rhinopithecus bieti
AGTTTTTTATTAAAAATTTATTTAAATGTTTTAAAAATTTTATTTTAAAAAATTTACTTTTAAGGTCAAAGAAAACTGCACAAGGAAGCAAGGTGAAATGATATCTAATTCTCTACTTCCATAAATATCTGCTTTAGGAAAGTTTAATTAGACATAAGGAAGAGTACTTACTGACTAAATCCCCAGTCAGACAACTAAAAAGAACAATATGAAAAAGGTTAATCCATAGATGACAAATTTCTAAGTTAGGTTTACCTGGTTGGGATCTTTGGCATTTAAGGTAAAAGGCTAGCCTAGATGACATGAACAACTCTCCTACTCTTGTGTTTTTGTAATACCATCCCCTCAAAATCAAATATTTGCCAGTACAAACACTATTTACAGCTGTACAGAAACCAGTAAGATACATTCTCTTTTACAGTTCACAGTTAATAGTTTTAGTATATGGTATAGACTATTTAAAACCTTTATTTAACTGTACCTATTTTTTTTTAGTCTATTATTAGTTAATGGCCCATCAAAAGTCTATTAATTTTCTGTCAACTTAGCAAAATGTGTTTCAAACATATTCTTGGACCTCTTATATTTCAATGTTTTTTCAATTTTTAAGTGAGCCTCAAATGTACTATTTTACAATATAATAGCAAATAGCAAATTACTTTAACCAATAAACTAATTAGTCAGTTCTAAGAACTAAGTAAATGCCACCAGATAGTAAGGTGTTATTTCTATAGTTACTTTCCAGGGTATATTTCCTCTCACAGATTAAATCTATTATTAAACTGTTCAGAAGTTAAGTAGAGTATTATCAAAACTCTGACCATGTGAAAACATATGACTACTTAGGTATACATACAAGAAAAACAAAAAAAGGCTTGCAGTATAAACCCAAAGCCCAAAATGTACCCTTCCTGAGAAATTAAACAATATGAATAGCAACTCTTGATTATATTTAGATGAGAAACTGAAAAGTAACAGATGGTAGATCCCAGGACCTAAACTGATTAGAGAAAAATGAAGAAAGTAGTTACTAAAAGTTGGAACAAACTTCCTTTAGTCTAACTTGAACATTTATCATTCATTGAATGTTGTAAGTTACTAGAAATGTTGTTATAAGTTTGCTCTAAGATAATACACATTTAAAATGGCAATGAATTAGATGAAAGGATAAGTTTTAAGCCAACTAAGTTTTGAAAACAATCACTCTCAATAATTTGATTTAAACAAAATCTCAGAACATTCTATTCTATTAGAAGAAACCTTAAAGATTAGTCTGTCATTTTACAGATGAGGAAATTGAAGCCTGGAAAGGTTAAGTAAATTATAGGAGATTATATATATAGCTTTATTAGTAACAAATTCTAAACTGTAATCTCAGTTCAATGGTCTTTATTCAATTAATGTTAAATAAGAATTAAAAAAACAAAAAAGCAATTTACCTCAATCCAATTTGTAAGCCAGTAACACTCTGGATCTGTGTTTTCCACTGTAAAGAGAACATTTCCTCTGGGAATGACAGAGCCCTCAGGAACAGCTTTTACTTCTATTGGAAGATGCCCATCATATTTCTGGCAGGAGAAAATGATAAATTTATTTATTCAACAGATGACACTCAATTACCTGCTGTTTTACTAAAGGTTCTTTACATTTTATAGAATCTAAATTTACTGTCATTGAAATTGCAATTGTAGATGTTACCGTAATCTAGTCAGAATGTCCTTAACCTTCTAAAAACTAGTTAAAATTATTAACATAGGTGCTGATATTAATTTTTTAAGTTTAATGATGCCATGTGTTTCTGCTAAGAACATTTATCACTATAAGTGGCAGAAAATTCCAAACTGATCAAAACAAAACTGTTGCTTTTTCCCTGCTCTTTCAGAAAACGAAAAAGGATGAGTTTATTCCAACATATTCTAAAAGTATTCCAAGAACACTATCTTTATTTTACATTCATCATTTTCACAAAATAAAGGCTGCAGACTGAAAGATAAAGGACGACTATTAAAGAACAAAAGAAAACAAAACAAGAGAGGAGAGCTAGGGAAATCCCTGCAGAAGAAACAAAATAGGTTCCCTCTTTATTCTGGTGGTGGATATGAAACTATGAGACAGACCAAACGCAGAATCTTGGCAATTAACACTCAAGTCTGACTTAACTGACTTCCTCTTAATGCAATAACTGCCTCCAAAATTAAAAATTAGGCTGAAGATTATTTGTTATGTGACACTGTACCTCCCTTTTAAAGCTAAAAGCTATGCCTAACTATTCACTAGGAAGGCAAGCTGCTTCAGAAATCCTGATAATTTATTTATGTGATTTGGGACAAGGTAATTAAATAAAAGAAAAATCTGTTTAAAAGAAGCACTGGAGGCACGTGTATAGCAAAAAGAACATTGCCCTACAGGTCCTAGTTTGGACTCAAAAGCACTGGGGAGACCTTGGGCAAGTCACTTGCCATCTCTAGGTCTCAGATTCTGTTTGTAAAATGGGTTAGACCAGATTATCTCTACAGAACTTTTAGTTCCCCAAGATTTTCTGATCATATAATCAAACGACTTACTGCCCTGGCCACTGGACAGTATAGTAATAAGCACAGCACGTAAACTTATTACTGTACTTATGCTTACAACAAACCTCACAGAAGAGAAATGGAGCAAGTGCAGGTGATAGCTCACAGATTCTACTGACCTTATTTAAGATTCGGGAAAAGTGCAGCGCAGAATGCTTACCTGACTTTTTCAAGACCCATAAGTACCAAATAGTATAGCTCAGTATTGTCATATAGGCATGAAAGTTAAAATATTTCTAATTATTCCGTGTTTGACAGTCTGTTCAATGTAAGAAACTTTCGTTTGTGAGACTTAAAGTAACACTCAACATCAAGATACACCAATAGATTCCATTCCCAACTGATCACTGTAATAAAAGGAAACCACCACGGGATATTCAGCTCTTATATTACCATGTCTTTGAGTGCCTTGATATCTAAGCAATGAATTCAAACATACTAGATATAAATATAATACAGTCAAGACTACTAAAAATCAACTTTGTGGATCAGCACCAAGCCATTCTCACTATTCAGTGAGAAACTTCCCAGAACTGTGTGTAGTGATAGACTCACAGCATCTATTTTCAGTCAAGAAAACAGACCTACATTTTGAAATTGCCAAATAACCATGCCCTTTCCTACCTATAGTGTATTTTCAAGAATGAATTCTTTCTCAAAAATGTTATTTAAGTTATAATTCATTTTTATTAATTAGACTTGCTGTAGATTCTATATGCTAATGATGTAACATGGGGGATGTGGGGAGAGGGATAACATGTCAACCTTAACTTTTCAAAAGGATGATGTCTAAAATAGTCATTATATTCAGATCACAAACAAAAAAAGAACTGTAATGATACTCTAATCTCCTATGCAAATTCTGGCTGGGGATAGTGGCTCACACCTGTAATCCCAGCACTTTGGGAGGCCAAGGTGGGCAGATTACTTGAAGTCAGGAGTTCGAGACCAGCCTGGCCAACATGGTAAAACCCCATCTCTACTAAAATACAAAAATTAGCCGGGCGTGGTGGTGTGTGCCTGTAGTCCCAGCTACTCAGGAGGCTACGGCAGGAGAATAGCTTGAACCTAGGAAGCAGAGGTTGCAGTGAGCCAAGATTGTGCCATGCTGCACTCCAGCCTGGGTGACAGAGTGAGACTTTGTCTCAAAACAAAACAAAAACAAATTCTTTTTTTTTTTTTTTTTTTTACAAAACAAATTCTTTTGCAAGAAGTTTTGAACTAAAAGAAAACCAAAACAGACCAAAACATGAAACCATCTTTTACCTCAAGAATGTAGTTCCATCCCTTTTCATTAAAGACATCATCTTGGAAATGTTCTTTGTAGACCTCTTTGGCTTCTTGGATTTTCTCTTTGGTTACTACTTTACCTAAAAGAATATACATGTCCTGTTTACATTTCTAAAGGTGCATTCTGTGAGTTGCTGAACTGTCATAGAATTAATAACTTTGGCTATTTCACCCATTCTATGGATTAAAAATATAACTAAGAGGTTAAATGACTCACTCAGAGTCAATAGCAGAGTCAGAAAAGGAGTTTGTACTTCTAATCACTCAAAGTATAAATGTTAATTTATTGTAAAAGCAGATGTGTAATAGAAAAAACTATTACTTGCATAGCTTTTAAAAATTATATTAATTTTTTCTCTCGATTAATTTTGTTACTTTTCAACTCTGAGATGACTCAAAAGCTTCTTACATCCAAATGAACCTCCTCACTTCGTTCATAAAGAATGTGACACCTTCAGGGTTGATAAGCCAGTAATTTCCACAATTACTAAAGGTCTGCCCCCACAAACAACACACTTTTAATTAACTTTTCTTATCTGTAAATGAGGATAAAAGTCGAGTACCCACTTATATGATGGTTGCGAGAACAAAATGAGTTAAGACATATGAACCACTTACAATAATGCTGGCCTAGAATAGGTAATCAATACATTTTAGTTATAATTAATAATGAATAATATTTTACAAAGTTCTTAAGTTGTATGGCTAAATTAAAGTGTGCTATCAGTCTCTGGTAACTTAATACAAGATAACTAGTAAATTCATTTAAAACATCTTGGGGCCAGGCGTGGTGGTTCATGTCTGTAATCCCAGCATTTTGGGAGGCCAAGGCAGGCAGATCACTTGAGAGCTCAAAAGTTTGAGACGAGCCTGGCCCACATGGTGAAACCCTGTCTCTACAAAAAATACAAAAAGTAGCCAGGCTTGGTGGTGTAAGCCTGTGGTCCCAGTTACTTGAGAGGCTGAGCAGGGAGGATCGCTGGAGCCTGGGAGATGGAGGCTGTAGACAGCCAAGACTGCGCCACCGCACTCCAGCCTGGGTGACTGAGTGAGACCCTGTCTAAAAAAAACAAAACAAAAAAACTTTGGTATTAACTTTGGTATTCTTGCCGCTAATAATTACTTCTGATATCTAGCTAGGTTTTCAGTAGTATAAGACTATCTGAACTGCCTAACCTTAAAAGAGCCAAGATTACAGAAAAGAGTTATTTGCCTAAAATTCAGCTTACTCTGTATTCAATTCTGAAATTATGTTTAATTCAAAAGGTTAAAGATAAACTTTTCCAACATGTATAACGCGTTTGGGAACTGTTTTCCCCTAGAAACACCATTACAAAATGGATTAGAAATGGCCTTTCAAATAAGAAAGCACAGAAATTGTTTGGGGATTTTGTTTTAATATGCATTTGGAACTAAGTCCAGAGACACAGGTAGTTTTCAAAAATAGGTCTTTAAAAAAAACTGGGTAATATAAAAACATTCTAATTATGATTGCTACCATAATTCAAAAGGAGTTTCCAGTTCAGTAACAAATCCTCTACTTTGAATTAATGACTAAAGTATAAGAAACCAGATTAGCCTCCAAAAATTACTGACTTTTCTAAACTAATTTCAAAACTTTTATTTCGGCTAGGCGCCGTGGCTCACGCCTGTAATCACAGCACTTTGGGAGGTGGAGGCGGGTGGATCACCTGAGGTCGGGAGATCAAGACCAGCCTAACCAACATGGAGAAACCCCATCTCTACTAAAAATACAAAAGTAGCTGGGTGTGGTGGGGCATGCCTGTAATCCCAGCTACTCGGGAGGCTGAGGCAGGAGAATTGCTTGAATCCAGGAGGCAGAGGTTGCAGTGAGCTGAGACTGTGCCACTGCACTCCAGCCTGGGCAACAAGGGCAAAACTCAGTTTCCAAAAAAACAAAAAACCTTTTATTTCAGAAAACTTTTCTCATACTTAGAACATCAAACACAAACACACCAAATTATAAGATTTAATGCATCCAAATTAACAGATTTGTTAGAGTAATAAGCAGTGTTTAAAATATACTAGGAAAAGTAGTACCTTTTAAGTACTTATTAAGAATGTACTGCAACCCATAAAATACTGTTTCCTCGTATTTCACCTTCCTTAATTTGGAGTTTTCTGTCTTCTTTTCACGGCATTCAAAGTAGGAATAAACTTTGCTTGTGTTGGGTGGATATTGTTTATAGTGAGTAACCTATGTAAAGAAAAACACTTCTGTTAGAAAACACTGATGAGCAGACTATAAATCACAACAGAAAAGGCTTGAAGTTACTCCAAAACCAGAGAAACTATACTTCTTGTTTGCTATTAACCAGTTTCTTTTCCTGGCTATACCAAACAAAAAACAAGTATCTTACTAAGATATTTTCATAGTTCAGTATCTTAAAACCACAGGAGAGCATTAAATTTTACATACAAGCACATTAAACCTACTACAAGACCTCTAGGTTGGAAAAGTATTTCATTTGGTTTTGGGGAATAGTCCCTTCATCCAGGCGAAGAGAGAGAGAAGCAGCTGCCTAAAGGGCCAAACAATGAACTGAAAGACAGCAGAATTTGGTACTATTAATATCTCAATGCGAAATGTTCCAAAAGTCAATGACTTATCATGACTACCTCACTTGTACATAGTGACACTATGAAAACCTGGATGACAGCAACAGCAGCGGCAGCAAAGGAAAAAAAATCCTGTTTTGTAATCTCTTTTTCTCAAATCACCCACCTAATTGGAAAATAAATTCTTATACAATGAAACATCAAATCCTTATCAGTTTAAAATATGAAGAGGTCTTCCTTAAGCACAAAATTCTTTTCCACGAACTTGGGTAAGAGCCACTATGTAAAAAATTTATCTGCTTTTGTTTTAAGAAAAAGCAAAAGTGAGTGTTCATTATACTTTGAATTTATTTCCATGTTTTAACCATATTAAAACATTTTACCAATAAAAAATAAAGTGGAAGAATAATGTGTATTTTCCCAGTTTCAAGACTAGGAATAATAGTGCCTTAAGGTACAGGGTGAATCATGGCAATGGTGGAATAAATCTTTGCAGACCATTTTTCATGAGTGATCACTGTGAACATAAACCATTTTTCCTGTTTAGCTTTGATCTCAAGTTTAGGAAAGTCAATGCTGTCTTTGGGTGCACAGTCTCAATCTCAGTAAAAGTTGGCTCTATCCTCAAGAATCTTCATAGCTTAGTACAAGAATCCTAAGATGAATATACTCCCATTGATGTTTCTGAATGAATGTGCTGTTTCCTTGCGAATGGTAGCACACTTGCAACTCTACAAAAATAGCCCCTAATGCAGCACACAAGACAACCTTGGAGGTAAATCTTTATAGTAACAGGTGATCTGAGAGTTTAAGACAAGCAGGAGACCTGGAGCTTTCTGTTTTCCTCAGGTACAACAGATAGCGATATACTTAAAGGTATAGGGAAGTCTCATCAAAACCTAGAAGTGTATGTCAGGGCTTATTAAGGTTAGAATCCAGGGGCTGATCCCACTTTAATAAAATTTAAGAAGTAGCTAAGCAAGATAGCTAATACAAAATCTACAGCAATGAAATTAATGTCAATTCACTAAAATGCAAAAACAAATATTTACGAATGACTCTGTAGTAATAAATAGGACCACTACTTCAACTACTTATGAAACTGAAGAAAAAGACACCTCTACCTAAAAACACACCCAACATGTTATCTAAAAATTAAAATATCCAGTTTACAATGTAAATAACTCCAACTGCTTTAGTGGGACTACTTTAAGTAGTGAGGTAGAAGAAAAGCACACATGATGAAGTAAAACTTGAAAAAAGGTGTGGATCTTATAGCACAAGTTTCTAAGTCTGATTCATAGTTTTATTTCTCAATAGTTTGACCTTTACTGTTCAGATACTTAATGGTGCATTCTATATCAGATTTAAAATTACTAGAAGGCAAGTTATTTTCTTTTCTGAGAAGACGAAGAGTCAAATCTAAATGGAAATGTCTCTAAGCTATTTAACTCCATATCTCGGTCTAAAAGTATACTAAAAATTTTCCTTTATACAAATACAGCTCCAATTCTGGACAATAATTAAATATTTACAATTTTAAAGCTTCCGCTATGTTCTCTAATTATAGTACTTTACAACCTACCTTTACTTAGAATGCTTTCTCTGAAAACAAATATTCAAAATACAAAACTGTCTAAACTGCTTCATTAGAAACAAAGTATGAACTCTAAAAATCTTTGGAGAACCTTCAGAGTATTGTTTTAGAATACAGCCAACAAATCTGTTATCTAGGCAAACTTGCAGATAATTAGCCAAGAAACACCATTTATTAACCATCTACTAACACCCAACAAGTTTACAAAAGAATACAGAGCATGTTTAGGTCTACTTATAGAGGCATATGTACATGTTGTTTAATGGGAAAGTTTTTAAAGCAGAGCTTTTTAAGAAAATATTTCTAACAATATACTCAAAAGGATTTATAATGATTCTAGTTTTGCTAGTTTACTGTCCTCTTCATTGCACTTTCTCCTACACAGGCCATTTTGAATCTTCACCAGAACATGGAATAATATAGCATAAATTCAAATCAACTGTTATTTTATAAATACTTCATTCACAAATACATACTCTGTACCTACTTCAGACACTGAGGATGAGAAAGAAAATAGACTGACATGGTCTCTATTTTCACAGGACTAATAAGTGCTGAAGAAGGAAGAAAAAAATACATAAACTAAGTAATTTCAGATCAAGATAGATGCTATGAAAATGTAAGAGAATGATGGGCTAGAGGGGACCAAGAAGACTTCTTTGAGAAGGTGACATATGAGCAAGACCTAAATGACAAGGGTACAGGAAATGCTTTGGCATAAGGGACAGAACAGAAGGCAGGCCAGTGTGGTAGGTACTTAAAAGTATGGTGGCGGGGTGGGGACAGTAAGTACCCAATAAGGTCAGAGTTAGGCAGAAAAGAGATCATGTAAGGCTTACAGGCTACCCCAAGGAGCCTGGATTTTATGCCAAGTGCAATGGCAAGCCATTATGCTTTAAGCTGGGGTGAATATGACATGATTCACCTTTTAAAAGGATCAGCCTGGTGGTGGGGTGGATAAGAATGGATTAGAGGGTGACTAAAGAGTGCAGGAGTTAGGGGCTATTAGGTTAGACAGGAGAATTCGCCCAGTGTTTTTGGAGGTAAAGGGGAACTAGGCTGGTAAATTGGATGTGGAAGATAATGAGGGGGAAGAATTAATACCTCCTACATTTTTGGTTTGAGCAATTGCATTAATAATAGTGCCATTTATGGAGATGGAGAAGGCTGTCAAATGGTAGGGAAATGAAGTGCTGAATTTTAAATGTTAAGTAATACCAACAAAAAGTTTCATAGTATTCTAAAGTAAACACAAAAAGAAAGCTCTTAAATCATGTTAACTTTTTAGCACTGACTTGACTTCTATTACTAAAGAAAATGGTTCTGCAATAAATACAAAATTATTCAGTAGATGTAAACAAAACAAAATACCTAATAAGATCCCAGCAAACCTTACCAGTGAAAATGCTTCCTAAACTGGCATGGCCCTCCTGCTGCTAAAAGACCACCTGAACATCAATACATATGTGGTAAAGAACTGGCCGGGCACGGTGGCTCATGCCTGTAATCCCAGCACTTTGGGAGGCCAAGACAGGTGGATCACGAGGTCGGGAGATCGAGACCATCCTGGCTAACACGGTGAAACCCCGTCTCTACTAAAAATACAAAAACTAGCCAGGTGTGGTGGCATGTGCTTGTAGTCCCAGCTACTCAGGAGGCTGAGGCAGGAGAATCGCTTGAACCCGGGAGGTGGAGGTTGTAGTCAGCTGAGATTGCACCACTGCACTCCAGCCTGGGCAACAGAGTGAGACTCCATCTCAAAAAAAAAAAAAAAAAAAAAAAAAAAAAAGAACAGGCCCACACACAGAAAAATGTAGTTATTTGTTAACATAACTCCTAGTTGTGTGATTAATTTACTTCATGAAAGGATAAACTTCTAAAATTATTACATACTAAATAACAGTAACTGGTATTATTTTAATGTCTAGAACAAAAAGGGTCTAGCCCTAAGTCAAATAATAGACAGCTTTTTCCATTAAGGAGTGCTGGCTAACCAAGTGTATCAAAAAATTGTATTCCCAAGGCTAAATATCCTTGTTCCAAGTATGACAGTTTAAAAAAAAAAAGTATGAAATATGACACATATATTTTAGTTGAACAGAATCCTTTTGGGAGAAGAAAGCCTAGTTTTCTCTAGATGCTTCTCTAGATGTTCCATAGGGCTGATTTGATGTCTTAGGGTTGATTTGAAGATCTTTCCTCCCACAATGGGATCACATGATCAAATGCAAGTACTACTACCTTACTTTTTCAGTTATACTTTTAACTGCTAAAAAAATGACAAGCCAATATTTAAAAAATGAGCTGTATATGTAAGATCACATGGGATAACATACCCAAGGTCACAGGGCAAGTTATGTTAGGTATATAATATCTAAGGGCAATCAGAAGAGGATACACTGCCCAACACTGGCTAAGACTTACTGCTGCTTCAAAGCCAATGTGCTACAAACAGCAAAAACTGCAACCGAGTCTTCTTTTCAGTATTATTTAAGATTTCTTAAGCCCTGGAAATCTGTTGCCCCCAAAAATAATTCACTGCTATTTGGCTTTGAAGCAATACTCACTCATAAATATGACTTAAGGATTTTGGGTTACATTATTTTGGGGAAGGAGAGAAATTGCAAAACCACCTATAATCATATTGCCTCTTCCCTTAAAACCTCTTGCATTGAGTTTCTAATGACTTGTATCTCTTTTGCCACACCTTTAAACCAGATTTGATTACCTCACAATGAGAACACCGCTTAATTATTAATGACCTAAATTAATCTCCCTATGAAGTATATTCATGATTTATACATATTTTATTTATGTTGCTCAAGTTTTTCCTATAATTTATAACATAAAACAATGGAAAAATTGAAATAAATGGACAATGTCACATATATCTTTATGAAAGCATAGTCTCTGGAGTACAAGCTGCAACAGTACCCCACTCATGAGGCTCAGGTTGCCTCGGGAGCCACCGTGACAATACCGAAGCATCCGCTCAGAAGCAGTGAAGGACAAGCAACAAAAATTTGTTATTCGGCCGTTGGAGGAAGCAAAATTTTCTTTTTTTGAAAAAAAGGTGCCTTGAATTCCTAATCACCAAATATAAATCGCACATCTCTTTGAAACTTCTATGAAATCAACTTCCCTCCAATCCTGGATTTCAAAATACTACTTATTTTTGTCTTCTTTTATAACACCCAGTAGGTGACCAATATTTTTTAAATGAATGGTTAAAACTACGCTGAATTCTAGATAACCAGCTTACAGATGACCCTTTGAGAAGCAACCTACACAGGACAGCACATTTCATAACTAATGGGTAATGTGGTTTAAACTGTGTCCTCCTTATTTCTAACAAGAACCAGGATGAAAACAGAGGAACCACATTTGTCTGTGTCTTTAATTTCTTCCTATATACAATAAAGTACGAGGTTACAGAAGTGAATGTATATACTTCAAATGCTCCTTCGGTCCAAATTGTTCTGGACTCTCTTGACAGGATACAAGACAAAACAAAATTCCCATTGTTGTGTGCTTGGCTACCATACCATCTACTTGCAAAATAACTTTTGTAGTGCTTAGGCAATCAATTATTCTTCCTTCAGTTTTAGAAGAAATCAACAATATTTCGCTCTCTTCATCAACACATTTAAAACTACTAGAGCTCCCAACTTTGGCCAATAGTTTGTAAACACTGATAAGGATATGTAACATTCTCATGTAATTTCTAAGTAAGTTTCATTACTCCTAACCTCAAGATTATCATTTTGTTCTTTTGCTAGATAAAAGACAAACATGTAAAACAGGTTATAAGGACCCCTAAAAACATAAGGGAAATGCAACTTAAGACTTAAATGTGACTGTGGAATACACAATCTATTTCAGCATACTGCGGTAAGCCACTGGTATAAAACGTATCAACTTGATTGAATCCTCTAGAGGTGATTTTTGGGGAAAAAAATGAAAAACCTAAGATGAAAATGTTCTGAAGTTTCATATAATAAAGGAGATAAAACATACCAGCCTAACGTGAAAGTTTACTTCAAAAGTAAACTTTATTAAATAGGTGCAAATTCTAATAGTACAATTAAGTATGGCTCACTAGATTAGAAACCTTTAAGGTAATTCACTATTCTAACTAAAAGCACCCCAGAAAACTGATGTTAATTTTACATTCCTTATGTATAATGGTTAGAGGAACTGCAAACGAAAGGAAGTTGCACTCTTTGTTTTTAAAATTTAGACTAATTAACCTCCCTCCCTTTACATTTGGCTAACATGTAAAAAAAAAATCTGACAATTATTTTAGATTTAGTTAAGAAAAAAATTCTACAAAACTACGAATGAGGCTATTCTAAAATCACTATTTAAAATTTTGAAAACACTATGATTGAATCAAGACAACACAACAAGAGGTTTTAGGACCAAGTAAAGGACCATAGTTAGGGTATTATCACGTATACTTGACAATGTTATCAAGGATCATACTTGATAGTGTTCGGATTTTGCAATACTTTAAACTTGCATCTAAAAGACAACTTGTTGATGGATCTTGGCTCTATTTCAACAATCTAAATATATAAACAGCATTTTAAGCTGATTGGAAAGAAACAGACAAAATTTAAGTAAAATGGAATTCTCTAAAATACTTTCTCGGAATATCGAAGGAGGGCTAAAAACAAAGGGAAAAAAAAGAATCAAAACAAAAACATGAGAGTACTATGTTTCACCACTGTATTCCAAAACCACTGTTGCTCAAGTAAAATTTACTTTACCTCTTCCCTTTACTACCGCGTGCTTCCTATCTACTGAATGTGGCAGCTACCCACGCAAAGTGTTCAAGGGGCATGTGAACGCAACGTTGTGCCATTCCCTCTCCACAAGTTCTCTAGGGTTAAAACTACAGTTCCTTTAAATCCTCGTGTTTCACTTTCCTTTTCACAGAAATCCTAGTGACCCTAAAGCAGTTAAGAGAAGTGACTCTAAAGCAGTTAAGAGAAGATCGGCCTCTACACCCAGGGATAAGGAGCACGAGCAATCACTAGGTGCGAAGGAGTTTGAAACCGAGCCCGGCGGAGTGGGATAGGGGAATCCAGCACCGCTACTGGGGCCAGGCGAGCGTCCGTCGCGCCGGAGCAGCAGACAGAGGACCGCAGCTGCTCCGGCGCCCGTGCCAGGACTTCTCCCACCTCGCCCCCTGGAAGACTTACCTGCCCAGCCAGGGGCGAGGGCGCCGGGCCGGCTCGGCGGGGAAAGCCCCGCTCACTCTCCACTGCGGGTCCCCGGGGCCGTTACCTAACTGGTCCCAGCTCCAGGCCAAGAGGCCGCGCTTCAGGGGAGGGCGTGCACTCGCCGGCGACGCCCAAGCCCGGAGCACCGGAGCTCGGGAGTCCGCTGGGGCCCGCCTCAGCCCCCCGCCGCGCCCCCGCCGCCGCGCGTCCCCAGGCCCCGCCTCCACCGCCCAGCCCTGCATCCTCCTCCAGCCACCTCCTGCCCACTGCAGCGCCTCCTCACCTGCCCCAGCCGCCGCC
>NW_016806087.1:3682345-3697887 GCF_001698545.2 Rhinopithecus bieti
GCCGCCGCCGCCCGCGCCTCACCCGGCCCTCCCCGCGCCGCGCCCCTAGCCCCAGTCCCAGCCGCCCCCGCCCCCGAGCCGCGCGCTCGCCTCCAGCGCGCCCCGCTCCTCGTCACCTGCCCCCGCCCCGAGCTTTACCTTGTAGGAGTCGGTGGCCAGGAGGATGTTGAACTCGGCTTCTGCCGCAGCATTCATCTCGGGCCGGAGGGCAGGGGCCGCGCGCCGCGAACTCCCCGGCGCGGCTGCGAGGAAGGAGAAAAATGGGCTTCACCGCGCTCCGTTGCTTAAGTCACCGCTCGGTCGGAGGAGGAGGGGGAGAGGAGGGGGAAACGGAGAGAGGGGAGGGGTCAGTGGAGGGCGGGCCCGGGAGCCGTGACGCGGCGCGGGTGACGGCGGCAGCTGCTCGCGTGCTCACAGTCTGGGAGCTCTGGAGGCCTCGCCACCTCGGTTCCCCCGCCCTCACCCCATCACCCTCGCGGGGCCGAGAAAGGGCGGGGCGCGGCCGCGCGTGCGCAGTGCGCAGGGGGCGGGGCGGGGAGGAGGACGTGAGGCACGCGCTCTTCCTCCGAGACGCCAGCCCCGGGAAGCTGGAGGTAGCGGGGCCGCCCCGGCGCGTGACCCGGGCGCTCGCCTGAGTTCGAGTTCCCGGCCCGGGCGCGGGAGGGCGGGGCCTGGAGGGGGCGTTCCCAGCCTCGGCCCTCCCAGAGGAGCCGGTTCGCCCGCCCCTCCTGGGACCTTCGGTCTTACCCAGTCCTGGCCGGTTTTCTGAGTCCTCCTGAAGTCACACCACCCGGCTGGAGAGCCAGGAGCCTCCTACTCCCCATCTCCCCGTCCACCACGCGCAGTTACTCACCTTTGTCTCCAGCCTGGATTAAGGATCCAGCCTTTCGCCTCCATCCCTCTTGTCCCTCCTGATCCTCCTGACCCTGTTTTTAAGATCCTAGGAGCTGCGGTGAGGAGTGAGGCTGAGGGGCCCCTTTCATCTGACGCAGCGACTCCGCTTTCCTCCGGCGGCTCTGTCTATGGCTGAGCTCTTTGATCCTTTGAGGGATGGTTTGACTTTCCCCGAGCAAAGAGCCTGCGTTGAATAGCGGGGATGGAATTCAGTCCTCACAGACAATGAGGGGACAAGACCTAATTGAACCGAGTATTGCCGGGAAGGAAAAGGCAACCGGCCAAGCCTTTGACAGGGTGCGAAACTGACTTTTATCATCGTTATAGTCTTTAAATCCTGGAAAACGAGTTGGCAACCCCCAAATAAAGAAGTGTAATGACGTCGGATGACTTCACCCAAATACAGACCATTCCAAGAAAGACTTGCGCAGTTCTCATGCATGGTTGCGTTTTTGCATAAAACGAAGATTCCCTTTGTCCGCATGTTTAATAGCTTAAAATAAAATGAGGTTTTATCGGATACAAGTAGCCAGGAAAAAGTGATACAGTGAAAACGATTACAGGATCTTTGTAGACTTGTCTTTCAAGTTATTAGAAGTCTCATTCTATCTGGGGGCAGTGATGGTGATTGTGGTAGTGGAACTTGTGAATTGAAATTCATCTCGGAACGGGAGGCACCGCTGAGGCTTCTAATAAAGACACTTCAGTCTACACTGTGTCTTGAAGTCAGTATCTATTTTTGACAATCACGTCCATCTACACGTAGATACAATACAGGGCAAAGATCATGGAAGTGGAAGGTATCCCCAGGCACTCACCAATGTAGTAAATAGGAATACACTTAGAATTATTTTCAGCAACGAGGTTTGAAACAAGAGGGCTTATTTATTTATTGGTTGATCTTCCCTGTGTTTTACTGGGGAAAATTATTTGTACACGCATTTAAACAAATTATTATTTTGAGACAGAGTCTCGCTCTCTCGCTCAGGCTGGAGTGCAGTGGCGCGATCTCAGCTCACTGCAAGCTCTGCCTCCCGGGTTCACACCATGCTCCTGCTTCAGCTTCCCGAGTAGCTAGGTCTACAGGCGCCCGCCACCACACCCGATCAATGTTTTGTATTTTTGGTAGAGATGGGATTTCACCCTGTTAGCCAGGATGGTCTTGATTTCCTGACCTCATGATCCTCCCGCCTCAGCCTCCCAAAGTGCTGAGATTACAGATTTGAGCCACCGCGCCCAGCCTAAACAAATTATTTTTTAATATATGATTTTGGGAGGTCTTTTTATATTACTTGAAGGAGTACAATTCAAAGAAGGAAAAGATCATTTTCGTCCTTAATTTGGTGTTTCTTCCTTCATTTAAAATTTATATAACCTACTTTACTTATAGTACAAATTCTTATTTGTTTAGCTTCCTGGAATTCATGTATCTATAAATGACCACTGTTCTATGCTGCTTTATAGAGAAAAGAAAGTAGGATTTCTGATTATAATGTGGGCTTTGTTTATAGTAGTATTTTTTTCAAGATGCAAAATTTGATCTTGCAATCTTTGAGTTGAATTTGCAGTTTTAAAATAAAAAGGTCTTGGCTGGGCACGGTGGCTCATGCCTGTAATCCCAGCACTTTGGGAGGCGGAGGCGGGTGGATCACGAGGTCAGGAGATTGAGACCATCCTGGCTAACATGGTGAAACCCAGTATCTACTAAAAATACAAAAAATCAGCTGGGTGTGGTGGCGGGCGCCTGTAGTCCCAGCTACCCGGGAGGCTGAGGCCAGAGAATGGCGTGAACTCGGGAGGTGCAGCTTTAAGTGAGCCAAGATCGCGCGACTGCATTCCAGCCTGGGGTGACAGAGTGAGACTCTGTCTCAAAAAATACTACTACTACTACTACTACTAATAAAATATCTTATATCTGTGGAAATAAAAAATATTATTGTATTGACATTGCTTGTTAAATTAAGGAGTGAGGCCTGCACACGTATTAGTAATATGATTCCTCACAGTAGTCTACAGAGGAAAAAAATGACAATGAAGTCATGTTACCAATAGGACAATCATCATTTGCCTGAGATAGAAATAGGCACATTCTCTATGTAACTACATGCTTAAGCTGGACCAATTCAGAATTAATTGGGGTTTAGAACTATGAAATTATCACTGAAAACAGAGCCAAGATTTCATTTTGAAATGGCCTCTCCTGAAAGACAATTTAACAGCTAGCATTTAAGATTGGATGTGGTGGCTCACGCCTGTAATCCCAGCACTTTGGGAGACTGAGACAGGCCAATCGCTTGAGCCCAGGATTTCGAGACCAGCCTGGGCAACATAGTGAAAACCCGTCTCCACAAAAAATACAAAAATTAGCTGGGCGTGGTGGCGTGTGCCTTTAGTCTCAGCTTCTCTGAAAGGAGGCTGAGGTGGGAGGATTGCCCGAGCCCGGGGAGGTTGTAGCATGTAAAGGACCTGAGAAACTGTTTTTCATAGGTCACAACAACACGACTCTCAAAACAACATGCACTCTCCTAACCAGCAATGCTGAGTCGATCATCTATCTGATGTGAAACTGTCTTCAAATCTCACACAGGACGTCTATCGGAATCTATGTTTGCTGCATGGCAAGTCTCGATTTTCCCGTCTCTATTAGTTTTGTTTTTGTTTTCTGTTAAATTCAAGTATACATTTTTCTAATTCCAACCAAATTCAATGGGAAATAAAGAAAAGCAAAAATGAAAGGTTTAAATTCACCTTTAAAAGTAAGGTAAATGTGCACATTATGATGCTACATGTGGGGATTCAGATGTCATCATGACTTACAAATTTTGCTAATGGCCACTTATGTAAGATTCGCTAGCCCAAATCAGTGACTGAGAGAATAAGACCGTTTGAAGTATATAGACATGTCAAGAGCTTTGAAATCAGTGTTTTCTTAAATGAGGTCTGCTTATCACTGATGTACATAAAATACCTATCAGTGGTACTAAGATACATGTTTTTGTCTTTAATAATTATGTATTTATCTTAAATGAGTTTTGTTTTGTTTGCTTTTTGAGATGGAGTCTCACTTTATCACCCAAGCTGGAGTGCTGTGGCATGATCTCGGCTCACAGCAACCTCTACTTTCCAGGTTCAAGCAATTCTTGTGCCTCAGCCTCTTGAGTAGCTGGGACTACAGGCACGCACCACTATGCTTGGCTAACTTTTATACTTTTAGTAGAGAAGGGGTTTCAGCATGTTGACCAGGCTGGTCTTGAACTCTGGACCTCAAGTGGTCCGCTCACCTTGGCCTCCCAAAACGCTGGGATTACAGGCATGAGCCACTGCCTCTAGCCTCTAATGAGAATTTAAACATGTAACTAGCACATAAAACCTGATTTTTTGTGGGAGGGGTATTATTACTTAGGATGAAGCTGAAGGAGGTGGGCACTCAGACTGGTGAACTTTACTATTTCTTTTCCTTACACTTCCCTAGCCTATATGCTGTTTTCACATCCTCCATATAAGACTGGTTTTCTTGAGGAAGCTGAACATGAAAGGCTATATATTGTCTGATTCCATTTTTCTGAAGTTCTGGAAAGGGCAAAGGTATAATGAAAGAGAGCAGATCAGTGGTTGTCTGAGACTGGGATTATGAGAAGCAGAATGACTGCAAAGAGGTCTGAGGAAATTTTTGGGGTGATGAGAATGATATATGTGGTTATACAACTGTATGCATTTGTCAAAAGTCATTGAATTCTGAGCTTAAAATTGGTGAATAGCATATACATTAGATCTTAATAAAACTGAACTAAAAAGAGACTGATTTTCTTGTAATCATTTTAAATATTTTCCCCTCTTCTCCCATTTTGTTTCCTCTGTTTCCATTCTCATCTTCTGTTGTTACCATGTTGCTTTACATGATAGGGGATGAGCGCCATTTTTGCCCTCCTCCAAGGAAGGATAGTTCTTGAAGTTGCTGAATGTTTTCAGATGCCAAAAGGAGTCTGAAAAATCCTGCTATTGAGTAGGAAGCAGAAAAGGGAACAATCTCAATATGACTCAATTCAAGACGAATGTATGAACACCTAGTATACAGACAGTACCATACAAAGAAGCACTGGAGGACTTTAAAAAGAAACGTTATATTTTCATCAGCTCTTTTTTCCAAGCAAGTGTGAAATGACTGGGGTCTGGAGTGGGGAGGGGGAGACACAACAGTATAGGTAGTTAATTCATTATTCCCAGGAAACTCAGCATTTGAGTCAATCAATATAAAGCTGCACATGGACATAACACATGACTACAGGCACAGTGTCTCAGGAGCAATTAAGACCTGAATAATCATAAACCAGTCCCTACCCAGTTTCCACACCCTGGACTCTTCTAGATCAAGAACTGCCCCACCTGTGAAACCTTAAACTGCAGCAGTGCATTTCTTGATCAGTTCATCCTGCCTTTCTAGGTCATTCACTCCCCTCCCAATACACCTCAACTTAGCTCCCAAGACCTTTGTCTCTTGCTCAGCATTTGCCCACATGACTTTCCTTCCTTTCTTATTGCCTAGCCAGACCCTATTCCTTCATATTGTCAACATCATCTCTGGCTCCTGTGCCTCCTAGCCCTCCGGCCCCCCACATCCTTACCTTTTTTGCTCTTAGAGTATCCGGGAGACTGAGCACTGATAGGGAACATAGCCATGAGGTTGCCAACCATAGTGACACATGTAATGCTGACAGGCAATCCATTTATTTCCCCCATTCAGCTTTCCTTCTCTTTTTGTTTAGTGGTGATTTGAAATATTTACCTCTCTCCTCAAACTCCTTACCTTCAAACAACTTTCTCTCAGCAGATGATGTAGTCCCCTATGCCAGTAAGAAAAACCAAGGCCATCAGGTGGAAATTCTCTAAACTGTAATATCTACAAGACCAAAGGTCTGTCTTATCTAGAGGTCTATGAGAAAAGTGTAGCACCAGGCACAAAGTAGGAGCTTACTCAATATTTATTGAATGAATGAAGGAGCAACTTTTTCACCAGCAAAAACAGGATGGCCCAGTAGTAGATTATATTGTTTGCCCACAGTCAAAGCCCCTATCTACTGGGTTGTTCTCCATATTCATAGGCCCTCTCTATGTCCCTGTTCTGGTGAACTCAGACATGAACGTGGGAGTTGCTCCCACATGAAATGTGTACTGAGATGGTGTGTTTCCCTTCCCAGCAGCAGCTTTAAGAGCTTGTGCATGGTTTGGCATTCTCTCTTTTCCTTCTGCTGTCAAGACTGCAGTATTCCGGATAGGAGCCGATACTCTCACTTAAATCCTGAAATGTGGACAACATGGAATCAAGTCAGAGCCAACCAGTTCTGGACATGGGTATGAGGGAGAAAGAAATCTTTTCTGTTGTAAGCCACAGAGATTGTGGGATTGTTGCCACAGTATGACCTGGTTAACCTTGACAGGTACAGGGCTCCACACACACTGTTTTCTTTCTTCTCCTGACTTAGGAAGTGAAGTGTTCCTCCTTTTGCCCCAGGTTAATCTCCCCAACCCCCACCAGTCTCGTTGGGTCCCTTAACTCAGTTGTCACTTCTCTCTTCTGAACTTTCAAGCACTCCCTTTCTGTTGACTTCTCCTTAGCACATAGACATATTTGAATATCTCCCATCTTAGCAAAGCCAAATGAATAATCAAACTCTTCTTAGACACCACTTCCTTTTCCAGTTATCACAACTTCTATTTTTCCAAAAAAGAGGTTTCCACCTCCCATCTGTACTTTCTTTTCTTACCTATTTTCTTAGTCTATGTGGCTGTGGCACTGACACTTTGGCCACACAAGTGAAATAGCCAGGTGAGGGGGCGTCCCTGGAGAAACTCCAACCAGCCTACTCACTGAGGTGGAGCCTTGGGAAGTTTACATCCTTTGCAGTGGGGAGACTCTGACCTTGCGAGAGTCCCGGTTTCCCACTTTTCTTCCTTTTCACCCAATAAAACCCTGTCTTACTCACCATTCAAATGGTCTGATAGCCTGAATTTTCATGGCTGCTAGACAAAGAATGCCGTCTTTGCTGAACTAAGGAAAAGTCCTGCAATGCAAGCTAGCAGACCCAATGGTTATATTTTGCAGATATTGACTAGTAACACCAGGAAAAAAAATAGCTTGTTGTCTTTGCCTCTTCTAACCATTATTCCCATTTTTTTCCTCTGAAACCAGGGTAAGAGAGCATTATCTCCAAAGGAAAGCTGAACCTACTATTACTTCACGATAGTACAGCATAGAGCTTGGCTGTAGGTTCCAGGAGAAATCACTGTTACCTACCTCAAAATTTACACACACAATGTGGAGTCCTAGGCCTAGGCCTAGGCCATGCACCTCTTTCTTTCCAGATGGTTCATCTATAACATCTGTCAATCAGAGGGTAGGGGACTTTGTGTATCCCATATTTGTCTGGGATGTTAATCATATTAGACTGTCCTGGGGCCACGTATCAGTCCCAAAATACTTTTCTCTATTATTCATAGAATGTCGGGGGGCTCCTCATGCAAAGAAGGATGCCTGTGGCCTGCTCTGAAATTCGGAATTTTGGAGTTAGACACATGGACTGGATTCTCCACAGATACGTTACACTATAAGTTGCATGTAAGGAAATTGATCTGCTCTTCAAATTTATTTAAACTCAGTAAGAATGAACATGGCACTATCCTAAAAACTGACAGCATGTGTGTACATACTGTTTAATTAAAACAACCCAACGTAATTAAAGCCCCTGGCTCTTGCCAAGGGTTTTTAAATGTTCTCTTCTGCTCAACTGCACCTATGATGCTATAGACACATAATCATCACTCTAGATTTTCTTTTGTTTCCCCAGGTCGTAACAACTTTGTGGAACAATTTGTTTAACAAACACAATGGTTTAGGACTTAAAGTCCTCTCTTTCCCTTCCAAATTATCCCAGCCCCTCTGATACAGTTTGGATTTGTGTCTCTGCCCAAATTTCATGTTGAATTGTAATCCCCAGTGTCGGAGGAGGGGCCTGGTGGGAGGTGATTGGATCATGGGGGTGGATTTTCCCCTTGCTGTTCTCGTGATAGTGAGTGAATTCTCACAAGATCTGGTTGTTTAAAAGTGTGCACTGCCTCCTCTCTTCTCTCTCCCTCCTGCTCCAGTCACATAAGACCTGCCTACTTCCCTTTTGACTTCTGCCATGATGCTAAGTCTCCTGAGGCCTCCACAGCTGTATTTCCTGTACAATCTACAGAACCATGAGCCAATTAAAGCTTTTATTTATAAATCATCAGTCTCAAGTAGTTCTTTATAGCAGTGTGAGACTGGACTAATACACCCTCCCTTCTCACTATCTCTAAGACAGGGGTTCCCAATCTCTGAACTGTGGATTGGTACCCATCAGTGGCCTATTAGGGACCCTGTGGCAGGTGTACCCTAGGAGGTAAGCAGTAGGTAAACAAGCACTACTGCCTGAGCTCCGCCTCCTGTCAGATCAGCTGCATTAGATTCACTTAGGAGCATGACCCCTATTGTGAACTGTGCATGCAGAGGGTCTAGGAGGCATGCAGCTTATGAGAATCTAATGCCTGATGATCTGAGGTGGAACAGTTTCATCCTGAAACCATCTAACCCTCCACCCCCACCCCATCCTGCCCACTGTGGAAAAATTGCCTTCCACAAAACCAGTCCCTCGTGCCAAAAAGGTTGGGGGCTGCTGCTCTGAGACTCATTTCAATGCATTGATTGCTTTTCGATCTGGGGGTCATTCTCATGCTGTTTATTCTGATGCAGGGTGGCCTCTTCTAGCCTGACTGCCATCCTTCTGCAGCCACAGTTCCTACAGCTGTGCTCATCTGGTAGTTTCATGCTTTGTAAATTGTAGTGCTGGGTAAGGCTCTTAGTCCATCAGTGATTGTCGCTCTTAAACACATTTCAAAAGTATTCTGGTTTTCATGCTTTTCTCACCTCAGATACTTAGGACAACTTTCCAAGAATTTACCTAGAGGATATTTGAATGGTAGCAACCTGTTTTAATAAAAAGGTCCCTCCTCACTTTTCTGATATGATACTTTTGGTTGTGAGTAACACAATAGCTCATTAAAAGTGGCTGAAGGAATAGGGATTTAATTTCCTCCATGACAGGAAGTCTTGAGGTAGGCTTTTCTAGGGTGGGGTCAGTAACTCAAAAATATCAGGATTCTTGGCTCTTTCCCATTTTTTTCCTTTTGTTATCCTCAATGTACTGAAGATTTGTCCGTGTGTGGTCACAAGATGCCTACCATAGCTCTAAGCATCATGGCTCACACAAAAACACAGAAGCAAGAAGGGAAAGTGGTGTTTTGTTTCGTGTACATCTCTCTCTTTTTATTAGGTGTGAAAAACTTTCCCAGAAGCCTCTAGCATATTTCCCTTGGGCCCTACTGGACAGTATTGGATATACACCCATGCTGTATCTGCAAGGGCAGCTGAACAGGGAGAAAGCTGGCATATTTAGTCTCTATGATGGGAGGAAAGCTCTGCCAGAAAGGAAGAAGGGAGTTAGGAATGGCCATTGTGTGAGCAACATCAATGACTACCACATCACTGCCAACTAGGATCCCAGGTGCCTTGGGTGTCTCCTGTCTCAGAGTGAATTCTATGTCTAAATAAAGGAACCTACCCCAACACTTGGCCTCTCATGTCTCCTTTGTTAGGAAGCAATAATCTCACCTTTCCAGACAGTTCCACCATTCGCAAAGACCTCTTAATAATTTCTTCCCACAGCCTAAGGCAGTCTTCATGCAAATAGAACTCCTAGTGACTTTCCTGGTACTCCAGAATCAACCTGAGCAGGATATGTAGATTAATATCCTACTTCTTTATTCTTCTGTCCTCCCATCCCCCCACCCAATTTTTGCTAATTTAAAGCAACAGAAAGCCATGTTTACTCCTTACGTAGGCTCAGAAAAAATGTGTATGGGCTAGCAAAAATGTTTGTACTTTTTTCCAGGGTGATCATTGATATCTCTGAGGAGTAACAACAAGATGACTTACTCTCAAATACACTTATTGACCTAATCTCATTTCTTTATAACCTTACATCATGTGCTCATTATATCATTATACAGAATCTAAAACAGTATCAGCTCTCATATTGTCAATAACTGTTGTTAGGTACAATCTAAATCCTTTTTAACATATCCTGACTAGATTTTCAAAACTTAATGTTGGTGAAACCCTGTCTCTACTAAAAATACCAAAAAAATTAGCTGGGTGTGGTAGCATGCACCTGTAGTCCCAGCTACTCGGGAGGCTGAGGCAGGAGAATCACTTGAACCTGGGAGGCAGAGGTTGCAGTGAGCCGAGATTGCGCCACTGCACTCCAGCCTGGCGACAGAGCGAGATTGTGTCTCAAGAAACAAACAAACAAAAAAAACTTAATGTGAACTCTTTTTGTCATTACTACCATCTGAAAGCATTTATTAGGCATCTAATTCCATGTGGTACTATCCTGGCTGGTACATAAAATAAAGCAATGCAACAAATTTTGCGTGGGAGTTTAACATCAAATGTACACAGAGTAATTAATAGACTTAAAAACTCACAATTATCAACTGACAAAGAGGGAGGGCAAGCTCAGGCTGGTCTCAAAGTGGTGGCACATCTCGGAAAGGGCTTTATGCAATTTCATTAATATCTCTTGAGCACTTACTATGCTCAAGACCCTGTTGGGCCTATAGAGATTGATGTGATAAAAATCTCTGTCTTCTAGGGGCAAATAATCTTATAGGGAAACATACATTGCCCAAGAATACGTTTTCCTCCTTCTAAAGGACAGTTTCTGTCCCCTCAGGTATACTTTAGCCTTGCTCTGCTGAAATCTTACCTTGAACCATTGCTCACTTTGTCACTTCTAGCAGCCTATGATACACAGGCTGTATTTTCCTTTGAGGTCGTGATGCTATGTTTGCAAGGGCCTTCTGGCAGGGAAAGATGGGACAGGCTTTGCTTCTTTTAAGGCCATATCGTTCCTTAGATCACATTCCCCCTCATAAATTATGGATTAATATGCAGTTATACTTAGTTGGCTGTCACAAAACCCAAAAATACAGTGGCTTCAGTAACATTTAATTTACTTTGAGAATAAGCAGTGCAAGAATGGCATAACGGTTCAGGAATCTATGCTCTGTCTTTTTCCTGTGCCATTCTGAACTCCAGGCCTTCATGCTGTGGTCTAAGTTGGCTGCTCCAAACTTTGCATGAATATGGCTGCTGTGTGCAGCATAGAATATACCAGGTAAGGGAGAAAGCATGGAAATGAGTCAAGTCATCATTGTAGCCTGTGTGAGAGAGGATGATGGCTTAGACTAAGATGATAGATGTGGAAAGAGAAAGAAATGGGCAGATCTAAGATATCTGGAAGTAGCACCAACAGGATTTGTTGAGACATAAGATGTGTGTGGGACCATGAGGGGAGATTCATGAGGGTTGTGCAGAGGGAAGAATGCAATCGATGATGACTTTTAGGTTCTGGCTTTAACTACTGGGTGATTCCATTAAATGAGTTGTGGGAAAGGAGAGATTTAGGGGATCAAATCAAGTGTTCAACGTAGGCAATTATGAGAATACCTGCTTGCCTACTGAATTTTTTACTATTATCTGGATTTCTCCTTCCTATGTCCTAATGCCTAAATGGGTACTCAATCCCAAAGGCTTCCATAATTAGGAATAAATCTGTGCCCCTTTCCATTCTTCAGATTTGTTGCTGGAATTTCCTGGCTATATGTTTTCAGACCAGAGTCTGTAGCTCTCAATTTCCCCAGCTGCATTCTGCATGGTGCTGGGTTCCCATTTCCCTCTCTCTTCCTGACCCTGTGTTTCTGCAGTCATAGGATGCCTTGGGACCAAGTCAACACAAGTCAAGCTTTTGGGAATGGACTAATGATTTTTTCAAATGAAAGAAGATCTTGGAAATTTTTGTCTTGTGTAATTTTCTTTCTTTCTTTTTTTGGTGTTGTCCATTCATTGGGTATAGGCAAATTAAATAAATACATTTTTAGAAAATGGCCAAAGAGTGAATAAATGTTAATAAGTTGGGTATTTATTATTGATAATTTACTATTTTGATAATAAATATCTACTGCAAATGAAGGCAGAAGCAAAAGGGAAGCTACTGTGTTCTTTATATAAAAAAATATATTAAGGGCATCTTCATGGCCTTAGAGCATGCAGATATAGTTCTATCAGGTTGCTCAAAGCTCATCAAGACTGAGAAATGCTAACTAAACTGGCAAGCAACTGATTGGTCTTTTTGAGGGAAAATTTAAGAAATTGTAATGTAGACCAGGTGCAGTGGCTCACGCCTGTAATCCCAGCACTTTGGCAGGCTGAGGCAAGTGGATCATGAGGTCAGGAGAGCGAGACCATCCTGGCCAACATGGTGAAACCCTGTCTCTACGAAAATACAAAAAACTAGCCAGGCATGGTGGTGCATGCCTGTAATCTAGTTACTCGGGAGGCTGAGGCAGGGGAATCACTTGAACCCGAGAGGCGAAGATTGCAGTGAGCCGAGATTGCGCCATTGCACTCCAGCTGGTGGCAAGAGTGAAACTCTATCTCCAAAGAAAAAAAAAAAAAAAAAGAAATTGTAATGTAAAATTAACCTGACTCGACAATGAGATCCTGTTATCTGTACTGAAGGTATCCTCTGAAAACCAGTTTACATATCAATAATCTGCTTGATAGGTGCAGAATAAGATGTAATATAGAGTGTTAAATGTCCTCAAAAGATATGTTTATTAACCCTTGTAAGTCTGGAAAACTAGCTTTCTTTATTCCAGGGATATTTCTGTCAAGGTTAGCACTGTTGAGCAGTGGTTTGTAGTTTTCTTTGAAGAGGTCCTTCACATCCCTTGTAAGTTGTATTCCTAGGTATTTTATTCTCTTTGTAGCAATTTTGAATAGGAGTCCAGTACGATTTGGCTGTTTGTCTACTATTGCTGTATAGGAATGCCTGTGATTTTTGCACATTGATTTTGTGTCCTGAGACTTTGCTGAANGTATAGGAATGCCTGTGATTTTTGCACATTGATTTTGTGTCCTGAGACTTTGCTGAAGTTGCTTATCACCTTAAGGAGATTTTGGGCTGAGACAATGGGGTTTTCTAAATATACAATCATGTCATCTGCAAACAGAGACAATTTGACTTCCTCTCTTCCTATTTGAATACCCTTTATTTCATTCCTTGCCTGATTGCTCTGGCCAGAACTTCTAATACTATGTTGAATAGGAGTGGTGAGAGAGGGCATCCTTGCCTTGTGCTGGTTTTCAAAGGGAATGCTTCCAGTTTTTGCCCATTCAGTATGATATTGGCTGTGGGTTTGTCCTAAATAGCTCTAATTATTTTGAGATACATTCATTGATACCCAGTTTATTAAGAGTTTTTAGCATGAAGGGCTGTTGAATTTTGTTGAATGCCTTTTCTGCATCTATTGAGATAATCATGTGGTTTTTGTCATTGGTGTTGTTTATGTGATGGATTACATTTATTGATTTGTGTATGTTGAACCAGCCTTGCATCCCAGGGATGAAGCAAACTTGATTGTTGTGGATAAGCTTTTTGACGTGCTACTGGATTCAGTTTGCCCATATTTTATTGAAGATTTTCACATCTATGTTCGTCAGGGATATTGGCCTGAAATTTTCTTTTTGTGTGTGTGTCTCTGCCAGGTTTTGGTATCAGGATGATGCTGGCCTCATAAAATGAGTTAGGGAGGATTCCCTCTTTTTCTATTGATTGGAATAGTGTCGGAAGGAATGGTACCAGCTCCTCTTTGTACCTCTGGTAGAATTCAGCTGTGATCCCATCTGGTCCTGGGCTTTGGTTGGTTGGTAGGCTATTAATTACTGCATCAATTTCAGAACTTGTTATTCGTCTATTCAGGGATTTGAATTCTTCCTGGTTTAGACTTGGGAGGGTATATGTGTCCAGGAATTTATCCATTTCTTCTAGGTTTTGTAATTTATTTGTGTAGAGGTGTTTCTAGTATTCTCTGATGGTAGTTTGTATTTCTGTGGGATCAGTGGTGATATCCCCTTTATCATTTTTTATTGTGCCTATTTGATTCTTCTCTCTTTTCTTATTAGTCTGGGCAGCAGTGTATCTATTTTGTTAATCTTTTCAAAAAACCAAGTCCTGGATTCATTGATGTTTTGAAGGGTTTTTCGTATCTCTGTCTCCCTTAGTTCTGCTCTGATCTTAGTTATTTCTTGTCTTCCTCTAGGTTTTTAATTTGTTTGCTCTTGCTTCCTTAGTTATTTTAATTGTGATGTTAGGGTGTTGATTTTAGATCTTTCCCCCTTTCTCCTGTGGGCATTTAGTGCCATAAATTTCCCTTAAAACACTGCTTTAGCTGTGTCTCAGAGATTCTGATACATTGTGTCTTTATTCTCATTGGTTTCAAAGAACTTATTGATTTTGTTATTTCGGCAGTAGTCATTCAGGAGCAGGTTGTTCAGTTTGCATGTAGTGGTGATATTTTGAGCGAGTTTCTTAATCCTGAGTTCTAATTTGGTTGCACTGTGGCCTGAGAGACTGTTATGATTTCTGTTCTTTTGTATTTGTTGAGGAGTGTTTTACTTCTAATTATGAGGTCAATTTTAGAATAAATGCAATGTGGTGTTGAGAAGAATGTATATTATGTAGATTTGGGGTGGAGAGTTCTGTAGATATCTATTAGGTCCACTTGGTCCAGAGCTGAGTTCAAATCCTGGATGTTCTTGTTAATTTTCTGTCTTGTTGATCTGTCTAATATTGACAGTGGGATGTTAATGTCTCCCACTATTATTGTCAGGGAGCCTAAGTCTCTTTGTAGGTCTTTAAGAACTTGCATTACTGGCTGGGCGTGGTGGCTCACACCTGTAATCCCAGCACGTTGGGAGGCCGAGGCAGGAGGATCACCTTAGGTTGGGAGTTCAAGACCAGCCTGACCAACGTGGAGAAACCCCGTCTCTAGTAAAAATACAAAATTAGCTGGGGTAGTGGCACGTATGCCTGTAATCGCAGCTACACAGGAGGCTGAGGCAGGAGAATCGCTTGAACTCGTGATAGGGAGGTTGTGGTCAACAGAGATCAAGCCATTGCACTCCAGCCTGGGCAATAAGAGCAAAATTCTGTCTCAAAAAAAAAGAACTTGCATTATGAATCTGGGTGTTCCTGTATTGGGTGCATATATATTTAGGATAATTAGCTCTTCTTGTTGCATTGATCCCTTTACCATTATGTAATGTCCTTCTTTGTGTTTTTTGATCTGTGTTGGTTTAAAGTCTGTTTCATCAGAGACTAGGATTGCAAACCCTGCTTTTTTTTTTTTTTCTTTACTTTCCATTTGCTTTTGGTAAATATTCCTCCACCTCTTTGTTTTGAGCCTATATATGTCTTTGCATGTGAGATGGGTCTCCTGAATACAGCACACTCATGGGTCTTGACTCTTAATCCAATTTCCAGTCTGTGTCTTTTAATTGCGGCATTTAGCCCATTTAAATTTAAGGTTAATATTGTTATTGTGGATTTGTTCCTGTCCTTATGATGCTAGCTGGTTATTTTGCCCATTAGTTGATGCAGTTTCTTCATAGTGTCGATGTTCTTTACCATCTGGTATGTTTTTGCAGTGGCTGGTACCAGTTGTTC
>NW_016806087.1:3698919-3709559 GCF_001698545.2 Rhinopithecus bieti
TTCCTTTTCATTCTTTTTTCTCTAATCTTGTCTTTACGCTTTATTTCATTAATTTGATCTTCAATCTCTGATATCCTTTCTTCCGCTTGATCGATTCAGCTATTGATACTCGTGTATGCTTCATGAAGTTCTCATGCTGTGTTTTTAGCTCCATCAGGTCATTTATGTTCTTCTCTAAACTGGTTATTCTAGTTAGCAATTCCTCTAACCTTTTATCAAGGTTCTTAGCTTCCTTGCATTGGGTTAGAACATGCTCCTTTAGCTTGGAGGAGTTTGTTATTAATCACCTTATGAAGCCTACTTCTGTCAATTTGTCAAACTCATTCTCTGTCCAGTTTTGTTCCCTTGCTGGCGAGGAGTTGTGATCCTTTGGAGGGGAAGAGGAGTTCTAGTTTTTGGAATTTTCAGCCTTTTTGCACTATTTTCCTCATCTTTGTGGATTCATCTACCTTTGGTCTTTGATGTTGGTGACCTTCATATGGGGTTTCTGTGTGGACATCCTTTTTGTTGATGTTGATGCTATTCCTTTCTGTTTGGTAGTTTTCCTTCTAATGTCAGGCCTCTCTGCTGCAGGTCTGCTGGAGTTTGCTGGTGGTCCACTCCAGACACTGTTTACCTGGGTATCACTAGGGGAGGCTGCAGAGCAGCAAAGATTGCTGCCTGTTCCTTTCTCTTGAAGCTTCGTCCCAGAGGGGCACCCGCCAGATGCCAGGCAGAGCTCTCCTTTATGAGGCATTTGTCAACCCCTGCTGGGAGGTGTCTCCTAGTCAGGAGGCACAGGGGTCAGGGACCCACTCCAGGAGGCAGTCTGTCCCTTGGCAGAGCTTGAGCACTGTGCTGGGAGATCTGCTGCTCTCTTCAGAGCTGGCAGGCAGGAAAGTTTAAGTCTGCTGAAGCTGCACCCACAGCTGCCCCTTCCCCCAGGTGATCTGTCCCAGGGAGATGGGAGTTTTATCTATAAGTCCCTGTCTGGGGCTGCTACCTTTCTTTCAGAGATGCCCTGCCCAGAGAGGTGGAATCTAGAGAGGCAGTCTGGCTACAGTGGCTTTGCCAAGGTGTGGTGGGCTCTGCCCAGTTCGAACTTCCCAGCAGCTTTGTTTATACTGTGAGGGGAAAACCACCTACTCTAGCCTCCCCTAACCAAGCTCAAGTGTCCCAGATTGACTTCAGACTGCTGTAATGGCAGTGAGAATTTCAAGCCAGTGTATCTTAGCTTGGGCTCCATGGGGGTGGGATCCGCTGAGCTAGACCACTTGGCTCCCTGGCTTCAGCCCCCTTTCCAGGGGAGTGAACAGTTCTATCTCACTGGCATTCCAGGTGCCACTGGGGTATGAAAAACAAACGAACAAACAAACAAACAAACAAACAAACAAACTCCTGCAGCTAGCTAGGTGTCTGCCCAAATGGCTGTCGAGTTTTGTGCTTGAAACCCAGGGCCCTGGTGGCATAGGCACTGGAGGGAATCTCCTAGTCTACAGGTTGCGAAGACCCTGGGAAAAGCATAATATCTGGGCTGGAGTGCACTGTTCCCTATGGCACAGTTCCTCACAGCTTCCCTTGGCTAGGGGAGGCAGTTCCTCAACCCCTCACATTTCCTGGGTATGGTGATGCCCCACTCTGCTTTGGCTCATCCTCCATGGGCTGCATCCACTGTCTAACCAGTCCCAATGAGATGAGCCAGGTACCTCAGTTGGAAATGCAGGAATCACCCACCTTCTGGGTTGATCTCGTTGGGACCTGCAGACCGGAGCTGTTCCTATTCAGTCATCTTGCCTGCAACCCCGCCAATTTGTTTTTGTATTAATAACATTTTCAATTTTATGCTTTTGCTGTCATATTGTCAGATTGTTTTTACTGTTCTACTTTTTTGATAGATTTTCTTTCATTATTATAAAATATTCCTTTTTTATGTAATGATTTTCATCTTGAATTTTATTGCAAGCAAAATTAACATCATGGTATTTTATTTTTATTGGCATTTGCTTTAGCTATTTTCTTTCCAAAACTTTATTTCAATTGTTCTGGGACATTTTGTTTTAGATACGTCTCTAATAAAAAGCATATGACTGGATTTAAAAAAAAAATACAGAGTTTTTTCCTGTCAATAGAAGAACTTAATTCATTCATATTATTGGGGCACATCCTGACATTTTCTATTATGCTCCCCAGTTAATATTCCCCCTTGTTAATTTTTTTCTTTCATCTGGAGATCAAGAGACAATCCTAAAAGCTGCCAGAGGAAAGAGGGTAAGTTACTTACTGAAGAATAAGAAGCAGAATGCTAATGGACTTTGCATCAGCAATGCGAAATACTGGAGGACAGCAAGCAGTATCTCTAGTTCTGAAGGAAAATTAATTTTAAACTAGAATTTTTAGTCAGTCACAATTGAATTCAAATATGAGAGGTGGAAATGACATTTTTGAACATGTTAATACTGTCTACTGCTTAGTATAGAGTCAAGGAAGCCATGCTAAAAGGGCAGAAGTCTCATCTGAGGTTCCATTCTTTTTATTGCAGTCTTTCATATTCTTGCCCAAGCATTTCCTTGCATTTGTGGATCTTGAGCTTGGAGCAGGGGTCAGCCACTATGGCCTTTGGCCAAACCCACTCTACCGCCTATTTTTGTAAAGGTTTTTGTAAAGGATGTTTGGTTGAAACACATCAATGTTTGTTCACGCATGCATCCATGCAGACTTCTCCTGCCCTGGAAGAGTTAATTGCTACAGAGACTGCCTGACTCACAGGGCTGGGTCTAGGTGAGGAAAGAGAGGTGCCCAGGGTGCAATATGGAGGCACTCCTTTTTAAGGCTGGCCCTGCACTTGTGTGACCCCAAGCATGAACACTGCCTTAAAATGTACTCACCAGCTTCCTCACGCCTAGTCCCTACTCTGCCCAAAATACTTCCAACGTGATCCTTAACAGAAATGGTTCCCCAGCACCTGGTTTAAAGTATCACCACAATTGTTTGCATTCCCGGGATAGTTTTCTCTTGTACAAAGTATGGACCATGGTTTCCTACCTTCAGCTTTCTCTCTGTTTTTTATCACACATGCTTTTTATTTTGTGATCCATTATTTTTTAAATACATTTTTTTCTATGTGTTTTGGGTAGGAGGGTGGTAGATCTATTTTACAAAGAGATCTAATGACAATTTAGTCTAAAAGATAGCATTTTAATATAAACTGCTATTCTTTTCTTGTTCCATTCAACCACCACCCCCCGGCCCCCCGCCACCGCCCCACAACTTTTCTTGTAGAATCTGTTATTGGAAGTTTTACCTTTTCAGAGCAAATCTGACAGTGCTGCAGAGGACATGGCATGGAGTTATATATTCTTTCCCAACCACCCTCTTGTCAAGTTCCTAAAAGGTTCATAAATATATCACTAGAAATTGTATTCATATTGATTTTTTTCCTTCTTTGAGTCCTTTTGTATTTATTGCCTGAGGCATAAAATTAAGATCATTTTTACCCTTGTATTGGCTGCCTGCCTTGCACAGTAAAACATCATTACTGACTTGTTTATGTATTCAGCATCTACTTTGTGCTAAGTACAAGTGCTGTGCGAGGGGCTAGGGCTACAATGGTGATGAGAAAACTGATCCTGTTCCTGCTCTCGTTGAGCTTACAGTCTAGTGTGCGAGGCAGAGATTGATTAAGTATTAATTATAAGTTATCGTGAGTGGTATGAAAGAATGATACAAGAGGTGCAATAATGTCTAAAAGGTGGTCCCGACCTAGTCTGAGACTGCTTCCCTGAGAAAGTGATCTGGGAGCTGAAATCTGCAAGAGGAGTAGAAATCAACTAGATACACTTAAGGTGAAGAAAAAAAGAGTATTTGGGGAGAATGAGCACTTTATGCAACTGTCCTGAGGCAGGACAGAAATGACAGAAAGATAAAGTGACCAGAAGAAAGATAAAGTGACCAGAGGGCTGACAGTCACTTCCATGAGGAAAGAGTATGAACAGAAAAAGGCTAGAAAAGTGGTCAGTGACCACATTATATACATGATGTAAATTTTGGTCCTATTTTAGAGCAATTGAAATTCACCTAGAGTTTTAAGCTGGGAAATGGCTGATCATATTTAAATAATAATTAAAAGTCAGTATTGTAAATGTCAGAGGAGAAAAGAGAGTGGGTGTGGGTAAAATTATGTGAGGCGTTATGGCAGGAAATGGGAAATTGTCCAGACTTAATGGCTTCCTTTCACTTGATGATCTGTGAATCAATGTCATCTGCTGAGAGCGAGGAGGGAACAGATGTGAGGAGAATGGAGAATTGAAGTCAGTTTTGTGGAGCATGGGAGAGGAAGTTGACCAGAGCCATGTGTTGAATTTTGGGCAGCCTAGATAAAGTTGGTTATCATACATTTGTAGCAACGTTAATATTGCTACAAATGTATGATAACCAACTTTAGGTCAGGACCATCTTTTAGACATGATTGCACCTCTTGTATTGTTCTTTCACACCACTCACCATGGCAACATGATTTCCTCTCGCAGACCTCTTCTGGCTGAATGTAAGCTTTTTGGATAGGAAAAGTTGGCTGACTGGTCAGGGAGCACCTTTAATTTAATATGTGCCTCAAAGCGCCTAGCACAATGCTAGGCCTAGAGTAGCTACTAGTAAATATTTGTTAACTAGCTCTTCCCAAATGCCTTTGAAAAATACCTGGTCAGCTCTACACACCATTTCTTCTCCATTCCTCCTTGGAGAGCCACTTGGCCTCCCATATTCTCAGCATCCTGTCCACGCTCAGAAAAGTTAGGTGTTCTGGAAACTTGTTCAGTAGATGCATGTTGATGACTGTTTTTTTGTTTATTGTTTTTGGCTCAGTGAATGAAAACGAAATGGAGCAGGACCATTTAGGTCATTTGCTCCTGCTATCATTATTCTAACATTATGTACAAGGCAATTTTCTTTTTGAAATACGTTTGTGGCATGTGCTTTTTCAAGGACTCTTTGCCAATGTCGTTTTATATCTCCCCTAGCTCTTTTTGTGGGATTCAATGTTTTGACTAAAGTCTTGATCACAGCTAACTGGGGAGATGAGGTACAGGCAGTTCTCCCTTTTCATCATTGCTGCTGCCTTATTTGGCACTACCAGTACTTCTCTGTTACCCTGAAGGCAGTGGTTTCTACATAGACTGAAATGGTGAAAAACAACAGCATGTGAGCAACTGAGATAATACTCATGCTGTCAAGAATTTATCCTACTTCTAGGTAACTAAAAACATGGTTTTCAGAATACATTACATCTAAAGATGAGCTAACCTGTAACTGAAGATTGGTATCCCATCTTTTATCAGCCAGCAAGAACTACAAGGGCCCATTGAACATTAACCAGGTAAGACATTTTACAATTAAGTAGAAAAATGTACCATTTCAAAGAAAAGGTCACTGTTGTATCTTTTTTTGCATATTGTTTAATAATATTATTCTGCTAAGCAAAGGTGAAAAATCGAAGACAATGTGAGATAAAAGACTGAGCTAACCCAGTAACCAAGTACTTATGATGCTTATAATTTTTTTTTTTTTAAACAAAGGAAATCTCAGAATGACATTTGTACCTCGGGCCTAGAAAGCAATACATCCAAATTAAAAGTCAGTGTTCTTCAAGAAGAAGAAAAATGGAATGAATTTCATTTAATATCTAGCATGAGTAAGAGGCTTGACTCCATTTGTAACAGGGTCTCACTCTGTAGCCCAGGCTGGAGTGCAGTGGCACAATCATGGCTCACTGCATTCTTGACCTCCTGGGCTCAAGCGATCCTCTGACCTCAGACTCCTGAGTAGCTGGGACCACAGGTGTGTGGACCTCCTTGGCTCAAGTGATTCTCCCACCTTGACCTCCCAAAGTGCTAGAATTATAGGTGTGAGCCACCATGCCCAGTGGAAGATATTTCTTCTCAAAACAAACAAACAAACAACCTAAATGCAATCAGAACTACCAGAAAAACAAAGACCTACACAAAAATGTCAGGATCCAAATATGCAAATTTAAAATGTATAATGACTTTCAATAATTGAGAGAGAAGAAGAAAGAAGAATCCATTTGACCTCAACTCTAAAATGTTCTTCTTTGAGTGGCACAGGGGTTGTGATGTTGGCACTACACAAAAGAAAGGTCAAACTTGGCTGTGACTGTGCTTCTTCTCTACAGAAGGTCACTGCTCCTGAGGAGCAGCTCATCCCTTCCACCACAGCTTACCCTGGAAATTCTGGCAACTCCTCCTTCTATAGTTACTTCTGGCCTAGAGATTGCCAACTATGGCTGAATCACCATACCTTGCTGGTTTCCCTTAACCCTGCTCACACTTTTGTAAAGCATTCTTCATGAAACTCTCTTCAATCACCTCTCCTGAGAGTGTCTGTCAGTAGGCTGATACTATGAGGAAGAAAGTGAGACAATGCTTTAAATTCCACCCAGTGATGATTGCAGGCCATGAGGTCATGGGAGATGAGAAACATGCATCAGGCCCCATGTCCTTAGACCTCTCATAGTGTGCTCATCTTGTTGTGGCACATATGATTCCAATGTGTGTGTTTATAGGTACAAATGATTCCTAAACACAAACATACTATTATTACCTTAGACTTAAGTGAATAAACAGAAAGCAGTTCTCATAGTCAGATGTATTAGTCCATTTTAACACTGCTATAAAGAACTACCTGAGACTGGATAATTTAAAAAGAAAAGAGGTTTAATCAACTTACAGTTCTGTGTGGCTGGGAAGGCCTCAGGAAACTTACAATCATGGTACAGGGTGAAGGGGAAGCAAGGCATGTCTTACATGGTGGCAGGAGAGGGACAGCGAAGGGAAGTGCCACACTTTTAAACCATCAGTTCTTGTGATTACTCACTCACTATCACAAAACAGCATGGAGAAAACTGCCCCCACAATCTAATCACCTCCTACCAGGTCCCTCTTGGATTACAATTCAAGATGAGATTTAGGTCAGGACACAGAGCCAAACCTTATAATCACAATTAAAGCATTTAATACTGTAATACAAGTTACTAGAAAGCACCTTTTCTACATCTCGGCAGACAGAGATGGCTAAAGCCATCCCTGTTCATCCCCATCCTGGAGCCCTTCTGCAGGCTGCGCACAGGCTCCCCACCACATGCAATGGGCCTGCATTTCTCTGTGCCGGAGGAAAAATTGGTTATGTTGGACTTACTGAGAAACTATTCAGTCTTGAACTTTATAGGCTGATAAAATAAAATGTTGAACCACAGCCCAACCTTCCAAATCAATCTTTGCATGTTGGGTTATGAGAAGGTACTTGTTAGATGTTTCTATGTGATACCAACACATCTCAGCAAAAGCCCAATCCAGACACCAGGCTCACTGACTGATGATTGAGTTTTCCATTTTTTATGAAAACACCTGTGTTTGTCCATTTTGCATTGCTAAAAGGGAACACTTGAGGTTGGGTAGTTGATAAAGAAAAGGGGTTTATTTGGTTCATGGTTCTGTAAGCTGTATGAGCATGGCTCTAGCATCTGCTTGGCTTCTGGGAAGATCTCAGGGAAGCTTTTACTCATGGTGGAAGGCAAGGGGAGGGCAGGCTTGGCACATAGTGAGAGAGGGAGCAAGGACAATGCCAGGCTTTTAGACAATCAGATCTCACGGTAACTAGTAAGAGTGAGAACACACTCATTACCATATGGTGGCAACAAGCCATTAATGAGGGATTCACTTTCATGACTCAAACACCTCCAACTCGGCCCTACCTCCAACACTGGGGATCACATTTCAACATGAGATTTGGAGAGGACAAATATCCAAAACTACATCAATACCTCTCTTGGTGCTAAAGACCACCCTTGCCTCCTCCCTTCTCAGATCCCGCTTCCACGTTGGTATCCCTTCCCTCACTTGGTCAGCATCAAGGCCTTTCTATGTCTGCCTCACCCCTAGCCCAGGGGTAGCCACACAGCACACATCAGTTTCTTCTGACCCTGCTTTCAAGTGTACATTTAAATTAGTGGCTCAGTTGTGAAGCAGGCAACACAGATTTCCAGGCTCCTCATTCTGTGTCATTTTCCCCTTTCTTTCTGACTTCTCCCCCATATCAAGCTTCCAAGGTCTTTTTGTCTGGAAACATACCAATTCCACCAAAAAGATGTTTTTTTCCAATTATTTATATTTGATCTGAAGGTCCATTCTAGTAATGATAAGTCCTCACATTAAATGCATACAATTTGCCTGTGGGACTTTGGTGTGGTTATGGTGCTATCATATGCTCTCCATTCTTAGCCCAGTGTGGGTGTGCCCAGACTCCACGACTGGTTGCTGATAGAGCACCATTCTCTTTCTCAATTTAAAGCAATTAAAGAACTCATTTCTACCCAGCACCACTCTGGTGTTGCAGCCCAGTCTATGATCCTTAATCCTATTTTACCAATAGGTGAAACCACAATAATAGCTAGCATTTTCTCGGTGCTTTACATTTATTAATTTATATATTACTTATACAAGTTATATGTAAGTTATACTTGGTAGTTATACAAGATAGATTCTATTATTCTAATTTTACAGCTGACAAAATTGAGGTACAGAAAAGCGACATACTTGTTTAAAGTCAGTAAGAGGTGGTGGGTTTCAAACCCACTCAATCTGGCTTCAGAGTCCATATACTGGCACTCCATAAATGCCACATATCCTCTGGGCCAAGCCTAAATACCGCCCTCTCCATTCTCTTTCTGCCTTATAGGATGGGACAAATCTCCACCCTCTACACCCTCATTAACCTGTACATGCCTCTATAGTAGTCCTCATCTCGTTGTGCAGGGTTATTTTACAAGAATGCTTTCTAGTTAGATGTGCCTTGAAGGTGAGACCATACTTCCTTTTGGTATCTCAGTACAGTGCGTGGCAGGCTATATAAATTCTACAAATGTTGGCTGAGTAAATCAAACTTTTCCTGGTTCCTTCCGCATCCTTCAAAACCCCTATTCAATATCCCTTTCTAATAGGTTGCTGTATGATTGGTACATTTTTTTCTTCAAATCAATGCATCAGCATCAATGGCTGATTAGAGTTCAAGTTTTAATGGGGAACTTTAATGCCTTAATAGGATATAATAGCTAAGGGTGGGAAGTTTAGGCACTGTGATACAATGGCAGGGGAGAGATTTGTCAGCAGCTGATATGAGCCTGAGATCAAAATCTTACCATGTAACTGGCTACTTGTTCTGTCCATTCTTAGGGCATAACTTGGATAGAATAAGCGGAAGTTAGTGAATTTATTTCTTTTTTGTAAAATGAGGGATTTGAACCAAATGTTGTCAGTGTCCTTCCTCAGCTCAAAATTCTTTATTTGTAGGAAATTATAGAAGTAAATAAATATATTTTGAGAAGCTGATAAAAATAGGTGGAATTAATGCAGGAGTTTCTAGAAAATTGTATAAAATGTTAGTGGTAAAAGTGTCATCTGAAACTACTTGGAAAGAAATGTATTTACAGAGTTAGGTATGTGCAAAATTAAATATTTATAAGGCTATGTGTAAGCATTAAAGTAAAAACATGGTTCTGAATATGGCAAGGATGAAGAACTTGATTTCATAATAAACACTGAATTACTATACTTCCTTCTTGGGAACACCAGCCAAGGGTTAGAAATTTTAAGGATGAAGCCATTTTAAAATTATTGCTAGAAAGTTTTCATTTTACAAAATTACCTAATTTGCTGTTCATACCAAGATAGAGTTTGTGTTTATATAAACAACATAAATTTAAATTAGATTTTTAAAAAAGTTCTTAATTGGTAGTGTGAGGTCCCTTCTGTGCATATTCTAAGTGGTTTACATTGAAATATTCTTGAAAAAGCCCAAATAGATGAATAGTTCCCACAGTCTTGCAGTGCTATGCAATTCAAGTTTTAAGAAGATTTGAAAAAAGACGGGGTGGGAGAAGGAAACAGACATTCATTAAGTATGCTGACCAATCATGTTCCAAGCATTGTGCTGAGTACTTTACCTATGCTGTTCCATTTAACATGCACGATCACTTTGCCTGGTGTTTATACCATCCCCACTTAAAAAATTAGAGACAAAGTCTGTTCCTTCTTCCTAACACTACTGTTTATTTCCTTTCTTTTCTTTTGAACACAGGCATTTTATGTTTTTAGGACAAGTTATTGTAAATAATAAAAAGAGCAACAACTGCTATTTTTTGGGCATTTTCTATGTACTAGGCATTGTGACAAACATTTTACAAAAATTACCTAATTTACTCTTTATGCCAATCCTTTGAGGTGGGGATTACTTCACAAAAACAGAGAGATTAGATACCTTGTGCTGAATTGCATGTCTAGCAAGCAGTGGTGTGGGGTTTGAAGCTTGAACCACTGACTTCAGTTGCTCTACACTAGCATCTCCATGGTTACCATGTGGGCCACTCAATACTGTGATGAGCTGGTTCACAGGAACGTCAATAAGAAAGAAAACTATAGTTTGAAGTCAGGTAGCGTGATGCCTCCAGCTTTGTTCTTATGACTTAGGATTGTCTTGGCAATGCGGGCTCTTTTTTGGTTCCATATGAACTTTAAAGCCGTTTTTTCCAATTCTGTGAAGAAACTCATTGGTAGCTTGATGGGGATGGCATTGAATCTATAAATAACCTTGGG
>NW_016806087.1:3710959-3717959 GCF_001698545.2 Rhinopithecus bieti
AAAGAAAACTAATGACGTAAATAGCGAAGTATGTCATGAAAACCACTTAATGTTGGTTAATTACATTATACAACATCTGTGGAGTTGGAAAAGAAAAATTTCAGGTTTTACAAATATTGCCTAATAAAAAAATTGAAAACACAGTAAGCATGATTTTATCAGAGTTGAAAGTATACAAAGTGCACACAAAAATTCTGCAGTACCTTTGGTCCACGTTGTATTTTCTTCCTGTTTAGTCACTTCCTTTAAGGATATATTGACAAAGTCCCTTACAATCCCCCATTTAAAAATGGTTTATCCAGTAGATTCTTGAAATTCTGAATAGGATCTTTAGAGATTAATTAATTGGATGCTTGGTATATTCAATTCTTATTCTCTCTGTGAAGCACAGCTCTAATGTTTATAAACCTAACTTTGTTCAATCCCCAATAAAGATAGGTTGGCCAAGTATACAAGGACATAGGATGTCTTACGTTGAAAGTGCCCTTTATTATGTACATTTTATGCTGTTCTTTTCTTTCGATTTCTCTTTCTCCAGCTTTTCTCTTATACAGTTTCTTAAACTTACTTCTCCATTCTTCTGATTTTTCTCAAATCTTTATTCACTTCCTCAAAAGTAAAATTGGAGTCATTCTCCAAGGGTTCTTTCCTGGTCCTGTGTCTGTAATTCCATCTTAGAGTCAGTTGTCTCTTACATAAGTTCCCATATCCTGACTCTAACGTCCCTGAACAAGCTCTTAACTTTCTCCTTTCTCTCTTTCTCCTTTTCTTATATTTCGTTTTTGTTATCAATTGTCTTTGTTAGAAGTTTGTCTTTTTAAAAAAACATTTTTATTCCACTCTCCTTGTCCTTTAATTGCTTCTGCCCATTTGGTTGGCAAGATGGAGTAGCCCATTTCTGTGTCTAATTTTCTGTACGCTTCAAATTAAAGAAAATGTTAATTTTAAACCTGATCTCCTTTCTGTCAATCTCCTCTTCTCCCAAGAATGGAGGCTTGACTCCTATTGGCTCATGGTACCTTTGTTTCTTCCTGGGTGATTATACAATAATGGGCATCAGATTGACCTGGGAATTTTCCCTTATGTATGATCTTCCCATTTCTTTTACATCTACTCTGATATCCTGGGAATAGTGTGGTATAGGGGGTGAACAGTAGACACAAGGTTTTTTTTGAAAAGCTCAATGTGGTTTTCCTGCTGAGATCTTCTCTCTTCCAGCCTACCACTGATTGGGATCTTCTACTCCAGAAGCTCCTACTTCCTGGGTCAGAAATAGATACATGTGTTAAAGGTAGGATTCTGCCAGTTGATGAATGAGCCATCAGTTTAGTAAGAAGTGAGCGGAGTGCTTCAGGGGGCAAGACGTGAGTGGTGCATGAAAGGGATCATATGCCTCTTTTCCATTTGCTACCAGGAAATTCATGTAGGGTTGAGCCAAGATTCATTATATTATTAAGCTGGTGCAAATGTAACTGTGGTTTTTGTTATCCAAAAAAATGGCAAAATTGCAATTACTTTTGCACTAACTGAATACAATCAATAGTAATTCTGCATACTGCATTTCTGCATACTTACTTAAATTTCAAGTGAAAACACACACATAAAATGTTGTTCTGAGTTCACATAGCCTTTGGTTTGCATACAGAGTCTGCCCTAAATTCTCCAAGAATTGGAAGTCCCCTGAGTCCAAAGAAATATACTGAAACAAATAATCTTCAGGTAATGCCTAGAGATTATCTATCAGTTTCTCGAGAGCCTTGGATAAAAGTAAAAAAGAGACATTGTCCATTTCCAGTGAAATTGAAGGACTCAACACCAGTATCTGATGATGTATCAAGTCAACTGTATCCTCCAGAAGAACAGGAAGAACTTGATTTTTTATTTGATGAAAAGATGCAACAAATAGAAGAAAAAGAAACACATGTACTGATTGGTCTGATAATGATTCAGATTATAAAATTGATGAGCTGAATTTAAACAAGATGTTGATTTGAACTCAGGTTATCACTTTACCTGAGAAAACATCCTGGATAAGATCAAACAGGCAACCACAAGTTTCGGGCAAAAATGGCCTATGTCATTACCAATAAGACTTGTGGATGGAAGAGGATGAAAACAAACACACAGCCATAAAGAAATTGATAAGCTGATCTAAAATTCACATGGAAATCCAAGGGACCCAGAATAGCCAAAATAATCTTGAAAAAATGAATAAAGTTGAAAGACTTGTACCTCCTGATTTTAAAACTTACTATAAAGTTAAAGTTATCAAGATAGTGTGGTACTGACATAAAAACAGACACATAGGTCAATGGAATAGAATTAAGAGTCCAGAACAAAGCATGTGGTCAAATGGTTTTTGACAAGGATGCTAAGGCTATTTAATAGGACAGAAGACTGTAGTCTTTTCAACAAATGGTGCTGGGACAACTGGATAGCCACAAACAAAAGAATGAAATTGGACTCTTACCACACACAATATACAAAAATTAATTCAAAGTGGATCAAACACCTAACTCAAAGAACCTAAAACTACAAAACTTTTAGAAGAAAACATAGGCATAAGTCTTTTGAACTTGGTTAAAACATTTGTTTCTTTTATGACACCAAAAGCACAAATGACGAAAGAAAAAAATAGATTAGATTTCATAAAAATTTAAAATTTTTGGCCAGGTGTGGTGGCTCATGCCTGTAATTCCAACACTTTGGGAGGCTGAGGCAGGGGGATCACTTGAGCCCAGGAGTTCAATACAAGCCTGGGCAACATGGAGAAACATTATCTCTACAAAAAATTTAAAAATTAGCTGGGTGTAGTGGTGTGTACCTGTAGTCCCAGCTACTCAGGAGGCTGAGGTGGGAGGATCAATAGAGCCCAGGTAGTCAAGGCTGCAGTGAGCTATTATCGTGCCACTGCACTCCAGCCTGGGTGACAGAGAAAGACCCTGTCTCAAAGAAAATACAAATTAAAAACTTTTGTACTTCAAAAGACAACATCAAGAAAATGAAAAGGCAACCCAAGAATGGGAGAAAATATTTGCAAGTCATGTCTGATAAAGGAATTGAATGCATAAACAACTTTCACAACTCAATAATAAAAAGAGAACTCAATTTAACGATGGGCAAATAATCTGAATAGATATTTCTCAAAAGAAGATTTACAAGTGGCCAATAGCACATGAAAAGATGTGTGGCATCGTAAGCCACCAGGGGAGTACAAACAGAAACCACAATGAGATACTGCACTACCTAGCACTGGCTGGCATAGGTATAATCAAAATGACAGATACTAACAAGTGTTGGCAAGGATGTAAAGAAATTGAAACCCTCATAACCTGGTGGTGGGAATGTAAAATGGAAAACAGTCTGGCAGTTCCTCAAAAGGGTAAACAGTTATCCAGCACCTCTTAGCCTAGGTATATACCCAAGAGAAATGAAAATATGTGTCTAAACAAAAACTTGTACATGAATATTCATAGCAGCATTGTGAAAGTGGAAAGAATGCCAATGTACTCCAACCAATGAATGAATAATGAAAATGTGGTATATCCATGTAATGGAATATTATTTGGCAATAAAAACAAATGAAGTACTGATACATGCTACAACATGAAAACCATATGCTAAGTGAAAGAAGCCAGTCACAAAGGACCACTCATTGTATGATTCCATTTATATGAAATGCCCAGAATAAGGCAAGCTATAGAGACAGAGCTGGTGGCAGGGAGCAGGCAGAGGGGAAATGGGGAGTCAATACTAAGGTTTCTTTTTTGTAGTGACGAAAATGTTCAAAATTGATTATGTTGATGGTTGCATAGCCCTGCTTATACACTAAAAACCCCATGAAATTGAATACTTTAAATGGGTAAATTATATCATATGTGAATTGTATCTTAATAAAGCTGCCACAAAATTTTTTAAATTGCTGTTATGTTTTATAGAATAAGTCCTATAAAAGTGTTCTGAAGACATTTTTCTGTGTAGAATATTAAGCCAATACTAGTGACAGCAGGCTGATGCCAAAATACTGGTATATATTAAACTAGAATGCTGGAGAAAGCTAAAGGAAAAAGGTAAATTAAACAGAGTAGAATTGAAAACTACCTCTTCTCTCTGGTTTCACATAAAGTTTCTATTCTCAGCATACTGTATGAATTATAAGAAATCAGAAGTAAAGAGTAGAAATGCTATTCCATATGGTTTGGGGTAAAGAAAATAAACATTTGCATTAGACAAACATGTGTTCAAATCCTAACTCAGTTTATTGTGGGGCAACAAATGACAAAATTACTTACCTGATGGTAGGGCAATTGTTGAGGAAAATGAACTTTTTCTCATACATAGTCTGGGGATATCTAGGTATTTTTTTTGTATGTTTTTTGTCTGGCTAGTATCCTTTTATCCTTCTTTTGGTACCAATATCTAGAAATATCCCTGGGAGAAATATCTTTCTCCTACTGTCAGTTCCTGTACTTTGGTGAACTTGAATTCATTCCTGCTTTTCTGTGTCGGTGCCTGTAGCCTGGATGATCAGCACATTCCATGGTTCAGGGATGGGGCCAAATCAAATGTAGCTGGTAGGATTAATATTATGACCTTTGTTTGATTGTGAAAGTGGAGTTCCCTCTGCTGCTGTGGCTGAGTTGAATCTGACAGGGTAAATGTCTGGAGCTGCTTGGAATGCCTGCCCACCACATGAAGCCTGAGCATGTGGCCAGTGCTGTCGTGAGAGGGTAGAAACATGCAAAGGACCAGGGTCCTGGGGACATCATTATGGCCCTTGTTAAAGGCACCCCAGCAAAAGCCCTGGACTTTCAGTTATGTAAGATGAGACTTTTGCTTTCAAGCTTAAATGAGTATTAGAAATTACCTGTACCCAAATGAATCCTGAAGGTAACATTACTTGCTCTTCCAGTTACTATGGCTTGTAACAAATGAACCCAAAACTTCATGGTTTAACACAAGAACACATCTATTTTTCTCACAAATCAGCAATCTGGGTGGGGATTGGAGCGGCTTATTTCTGCTCTGTTCAGCATTAGTTATGGATGGAAGCTGGGGCTGGACTCATCTGGAGGTTTACTCCCTCACATCTGGTGCCTGGGCTGGGACAGCTCAAACAGCTGGGACTGGAGAAGTTGGGGCTCCTTTGGTCTCTCTACATAGTCTCCGCATGTGCTCTCTCCAGCATGGCAGCTTCAGAGTGGCTGGATTTCCTACATGTCAGCTGAGGGGCCCCAAGGCACGTGTCCCAAGGGAGGAGAGCAGGGGAGAAGCTCTATCATCTTTTTTGTCTTGCCCTCAGAAGTCATGGAGAATCACATACACCATAGTCCCAGGCCCACTAGATTCAAGAGGAGCAAACATAGACCCCACCTTTTGATGGAAGAGTGTCAACATCATACTACAGGAATTTGTGGACTGGGATATATTGGCATAGCCATTTTTTGAAAATATAATTGGCCACACACTATGAGGTATTTGTAAAAATTAAATAAAAAATTTGTCATGATACTATCCTGCAAAAATATGATATAGAGCTGGAGACCCAAATGGGCTGAGAGACTCTAAGGAGACTGTGTGAACTGGAAAAAAATTATCTGGCCAAGCCAGGGAAATGCTAGTGAGGAGAGATCAAAGAGGGTGTTGAGTGGAGAAAAGGATTACCCACGTTTTATCACATCTAGCTTTAAAAGCAAAAACCACAGAGGCTTGATAAAGGAAACGTACAAATAAAATTTATTTATAAATCTTTTGTTGTTTCTACATATGCTAGCATTTCTGATTAAAGTTGTTTATTTTTGCAGTCATGCTTGCATCATAGGAGAGGATAAATGAACATGGTGCCAGCCTTTTCTCTTGGTTCAAAATTTCCTATGACTGAAGTTTTACTCTGCTAATCCTGTGACTAAAGCAGAATGCCAACATTAATATTCTTAAAATGTATCTTCAATATCTTTTGAGAAATCAATATAAGGATTTTGGAAGCTAATGCCATAAAATTACAAGTAAAGTTACAAAGTGACAGCAAATGTTGGATACTTATATAAAATATGAATCAGAATATTGCTTGAGAGTTAAGGTAGAATGATAAAATGAGTAAAGCCAAGACTAATACAAAATTTACTGATGAGGCCATTTCAATTAAATTGAGTTATAGTAATAAAAAACCCTTTAGATTCAAGGTCTAAAACAATGCAAAGGAACTAGCTCTCCAACTTTGTAAAGTAATTCTGCCCCCTCTAAACTTCAATTTCCTCATGGACAAAATGAAGGTGTCTGATTAGAGCAGGGGTTTCCCTTCTTTTGACTTGCCTTGACCCAAGACAAAGAAGAAACCAATTCTGTTCTTTGAATATGATTGGAAAAAGAATTGCCAATTCATTTTTTCCAATAGAATTGGAAAAAGAAGAATTGCCTTGGGCCACATATAAAATATACTAACACTAACGATAGCCAATGAGCTGAACACACACACACACACACACACACACAACTATGCCTTGCTTCCAAGATGGCCAAATAGGAACAGCTTCAGTCTACAGCTCCCAGTGTGAGCAACGCAGAAGATGAGTGATTTCTGCATTTCCATTTGAGGTCCTGGGTTCAACTCACTGGGACTTGTTGGACAGTGGGTGCAGCCCATGGAGCATGAGCTGAAGCAGGGTGGGGCATCACCTCACCTGGGAAGCACAAGGGGTTGGGGAAGTCCCTTTCCTAGCCAAGGGAACACATGACAGATGGCACCTGGAAAATCGGGACACTCCCACCCTGACACTGTGCTTTTCCAATGGCCTTAGCAAATGGCACACCAGGAGATTATATCCCACACCTGGCTCAGAGGATCCCATGCCCACGGAGCCTTGCTCACTGCTAGCACAGCAGTCTGACAGCGAACTACAAGGCGGCAGCGAGGCTGGGGGAGGGGTGTCCACCATTACTGAGGCTTGAGTAGGTAAACAAAGTGACTGGCAAGCTTGAACTGGGTGGAGCCCACCACAGC
>NW_016806088.1:0-395 GCF_001698545.2 Rhinopithecus bieti
TCTCATACCTTGTCTACACAGTCCTCATACAGAATTCCTGGCCTGTGGTGAGTAAAAAATGTCACTTTCTAACAGACTCAGAAACACTATGTTCTTGGAACCTCAAAAATACAGGAGTTTACCCAACTCACAGGCATTTAAGGGTACAAATCCATGGCTTGGCCCAGGTTTAAAAAGTCCTATCTAAGATTTCTTTTGGAACAGAGTTTCATCAAAGCCTATCAAAAAGGCCTATGTAGAGGTAGCTATTCTTGCTGCACTATGATCAAATAGTCAGGCCAAGTATAATGCTAAAGTCTATTTTGCAAACAATTCAGTCTATTTTGAGTTGTTTTTAACAAAACAAAATCTAAAAAAAGAAAAAAGAAGAAAAGAAATTATCTTTCAAAACTTAC
>NW_016806089.1:0-6719 GCF_001698545.2 Rhinopithecus bieti
CCAGCACAACCTCTGGTCCTGGAATGACTCCCAGCCCTGTTCCCACCACCAGTACGACCTCTGCTCCTACTACCAGCACAACCTCTGCTATTACAACCAGCCCAACCTCTGCCCCTACAAGCAGTACAACCTCCACTCCACAGACCAGCATAACCTCTGTTCCTACAACCAGCACAACTTCTGGTCCTGGAAGTACCCAAAGCTCTGTTTTCACCATTAGCACAACCTCTGGCCCTACAACCAGAACAACCCCTGCCCCTACAAGCAGCAAAACCTCTGCTGCTACAACCAGCACAACCTCTGGTCCTGAAACTACTCCCAGCCCTGTTCCTACCACCAGTACAACCTCTGCTTCTACAACCAGCACAACCTCTGGTCCTGGAACTACTCCCAGCCCTGTGTCTACCACCAGCACAACCTCTGCTTCTACTGCCAGCACAACCTCTGGTCCTGGAACGACTCCCAGCCCTGTTCCTACCACCAGCACGACCTCTGCTCCTACAACCGGCACAACCTCAGCTCCTACAATGAGCACATCCTCAGCTCCTACAACCAGCGCAACTTCTTCCCCTACAACCAGCACAACCTCCACTCCACAGACCAGCACATCCTCTGCCACTGCAAGCATCACAACCTCTGCCGCTACAAGCAGCACAACATCTGCCCCTACAACCAGCACAACCTCTGCTCCTACAACCAGCACAACCTTTACCCCTACAACCAGCACAACCTCTGCTCCTACACACAGAACAACCTCTGCTTCTACAACCAGCACTACCTTGGCTCCTACAACCACCACATCCTCAGCTTCTACAACCAGCACTACCTCTACCCCTACAAGCAGCACAACCTCAGCTCCTACAACCAGCACAACCTCTGTTCCTGAAACTACTCCCAGCCCTGTTCCTACCACCAGCACCAGCTCTGCTCCTAGAATGAGCACAATCTCTGGTCCTGAAACTACTCCCAGCCCTGTTCCTACCACCAGCACCAGCTCTGCTCCTACAACTAGCACAACGTCTGGTCCTGGAACTACCCCAAGCCCTGTTCCCACCACCAGCACAACATCTGCCCCTACAACCAGAACAACTTCTGCCCCTACAAGCAGCAAAACCTCTGCCGCTACAACCAGCACAACCTCTGGTCCTGAAACTACTCTCAGCCCTGTTCCCACTACCAGCACATCCTCTGCCACTGCAAGCAGCACAACCTCTGCCCCTACAAGCAGCACAACCTCTGCCACTACCACCAGCACAACCTCTGGTCCTGAGAATACTCCCAGCCCTATTCCTACAACCAGCACAACCTCTGCTTCTACAACCAGTACAACCTCTGGTCCTGGAACTACTCGCAGCCCTGTTCCCACCACCAGCACAATCTCTTCTCCTACAACCAGCACAATCTCAGCTCCTACAATGAGCACATCCTCGGCTCCTACAACCAGCACAACCTCTGCTCCTACAACCAGCACAACCTCTGCTCCTACAACCAGCATGACCTCTGCTCCTACACACAGAACAACCTCTGTTCCTACAACCACCACTACCTCGGCTCCTACAACCACCACATCCTCGGGTCCTATGACCAGCACTACTTCTGCCCCTACCAGCAGCACAACCTCGGCTCCTACAACCAGCACAACCTCTGCTCCTACAACCAGCACAACCTCTGCCCCTACAAGCAGCACTACTTCTGCCCCTACAAGCAGCACAACCTCAGCTCCTACAACCAGCACAACCTCTGCTCCTACAACCAGCACAACCTCTGCTCCTACAACCAGCACACCCTCCAGTCCTGGAACTACTCCCAGCCCTGTTCCCACCACCAGCACAACCTCTGTTTCAAAGACCAGCACAAGCCATGTTTCTGTATCCAAGACAACCCACCCTCAACCAGTTACCAGTGACTGTCATCCCCAGTGCACCTGGACCAAGTGGTTCGACGTGGACTTCCCATCCCCTGGACCCCACGGCAGAGATGAGGAAACCTACAACAACATCATCAGGAGTGGGGAAAAAATCTGCCACCAACCTGAGGAGATCACCAGGCTCCAGTGCCGAGCCAAGAGCCACCCGGAGGTGAGCATCTGGAACGACTCCCAGCCCTGTTCCTACCACCAGCACGACCTCTGCTCCTACTACCAGCACAACCTCTGCTATTACAACCAGCCCAACCTCTGCCCCTATAAGCAGCACAACCTCCACTCCACAGACCAGCATAACCTCTGTTCCTACAACCAGCACAACTTCTGGTCCTGGAAGTACCCAAAGCTCTGTTTTCACCATTAGCACAACCTCTGGCCCTACAACCAGAACAACCCCTGCCCCTACAAGCAGCAAAACCTCTGCTGCTACAACCAGCACAACCTCTGGTCCTGAAACTACTCCCAGCCCTGTTCCTACCACCAGCACAACCTCTGCTTCTACAACCAGCACAACCTCTGGTCCTGGAACTACTCCCAGCCCTGTTCCTACCACCAGCACTATCTCTGCTCCTACAACCGGCACAACCTCAGCTCCTACAATGAGCACATCCTCAGCTCCTACAACCAGCGCAACTTCTTCCCCTACAACCAGCACAACCTCCACTCCACAGACCAGCACATCCTCTGCCACTGCAAGCATCACAACCTCTGCCGCTACAAGCAGCACAACATCTGCCCCTACAACCAGCACAACCTCTGCTCCTACAACCAGCACAACCTTTACCCCTACAACCAGCACAACCTCTGCTCCTACACACAGAACAACCTCTGCTTCTACAACCAGCACTACCTTGGCTCCTACAACCACCACATCCTCAGCTTCTACAACCAGCACTACCTCTACCCCTACAAGCAGCACAACCTCAGCTCCTACAACCAGCACAACCTCTGTTCCTGAAACTACTCCCAGCCCTGTTCCTACCACCAGCACCAGCTCTGCTCCTAGAATGAGCACAATCTCTGGTCCTGAAACTACTCCCAGCCCTGTTCCTACCACCAGCACCAGCTCTGCTCCTACAACTAGCACAACGTCTGGTCCTGGAACTACCCCAAGCCCTGTTCCCACCACCAGCACAACATCTGCCCCTACAACCAGAACAACTTCTGCCCCTACAAGCAGCAAAACCTCTGCCGCTACAACCAGCACAACCTCTGGTCCTGAAACTACTCTCAGCCCTGTTCCCACTACCAGCACATCCTCTGCCACTGCAAGCAGCACAACCTCTGCCCCTACAAGCAGCACAACCTCTGCCACTACCACCAGCACAACCTCTGGTCCTGAGAATACTCCCAGCCCTATTCCTACAACCAGCACAACCTCTGCTTCTACAACCAGTACAACCTCTGGTCCTGGAACTACTCGCAGCCCTGTTCCCACCACCAGCACAATCTCTTCTCCTACAACCAGCACAATCTCAGCTCCTACAATGAGCACATCCTCGGCTCCTACAACCAGCACAACCTCTGCTCCTACAACCAGCACAACCTCTGCTCCTACAACCAGCATGACCTCTGCTCCTACACACAGAACAACCTCTGTTCCTACAACCACCACTACCTCGGCTCCTACAACCACCACATCCTCGGGTCCTATGACCAGCACTACTTCTGCCCCTACCAGCAGCACAACCTCGGCTCCTACAACCAGCACAACCTCTGCTCCTACAACCAGCACAACCTCTGCCCCTACAAGCAGCACTACTTCTGCCCCTACAAGCAGCACAACCTCAGCTCCTACAACCAGCACAACCTCTGCTCCTACAACCAGCACACCCTCCAGTCCTGGAACTACTCCCAGCCCTGTTCCCACCACCAGCACAACCTCTGTTTCAAAGACCAGCACAAGCCATGTTTCTGTATCCAAGACAACCCACCCTCAACCAGTTACCAGTGACTGTCATCCCCAGTGCACCTGGACCAAGTGGTTCGACGTGGACTTCCCATCCCCTGGACCCCACGGCAGAGATGAGGAAACCTACAACAACATCATCAGGAGTGGGGAAAAAATCTGCCACCAACCTGAGGAGATCACCAGGCTCCAGTGCCGAGCCAAGAGCCACCCGGAGGTGAGCATCGAACACCTGGGCCAGGTGGTGCAGTGCAGCCGTGAAGAGGGCCTGGTGTGCCGGAACCAGGACCAGCAGGGACCCTTCAAGATGTGCCTCAACTATGAGGTGCGCGTGCTTTGCTGCGAGATCCCCAAAGGCTGCCTGGTGACTTCTGTGACCCCGTATGGGACTTCTACCAATGCCCTGTATCCTTCCCTGTCTACCTCTGTGGCATCCACCTCTGTGGCATCCACCTCTGTGGCATCCAGCTCTGTGGCCTCCAGCTCTGTGGCTTACTCCACCCGAACCTGCTTCTGCAACGTAACTGACCGGCTCTACCCCGCGGGTTCGTGAGTGTTTCTGGTGCAATTGGTTCTGAGCTCACCCTGGTCAGTTTTTCATCCAGGAATGCCAAGCTGTGATGCAGATAAGAGGAGTCTCTGCTCTTTGTGGCACAGGCTCATTGTCACAGAGTGGCTGCTGGCATTCTCTGAAGTTTGTTCCCATTACACAGGTGGTAGAAAGTGCCCCTCTGGCCCACTGAGGGGTTTGTGCCTCTTCTTTGAGCAGGGCTTCACTAAAGGCTATCATGTCCCTTCCTCCTGTAGGATCTACCATATACCACCACAGAGACCTCGCCGGCCACTGCTATTATGCCCTGTGCAGCCAGGACTGCCAAGTGGTCAGAGGGGTTGACAGTGACTGTCCATCCACCACGCTGCCTCCTGCCCCAGCCACGTCCCCTTGGACATCCACCTCTGAGCCCGTCACTGAGCTGGGATGCCCAAATGTGGTTCCCCCGAGAAAGGTAACCTCCTACTTCTCACCCTTCTGAAGGCTCAGGGGCCACTGCAGGGAACTTGAATGTCTTTGCAATTAGGCTTCAGCTGCAAGGTCTTGAGAAGGTCACTGGCCCTAGTGGAGGCAGCCTGGCCATCAGGAAAGGGCCGTGCTATAGCCCAGGGTCTCTGATCCCCCTGGACTTCCCAGACACGTGATTTCTAGGCACTGGGTGTGTGGGGCCCAGGCTGAGGCTGTGCTGAGGCCAGCCAGGGCCAGAGCAGTGGGATGAGGCTGTGGCCGCGGCTGCACAGCCAGGAAGTGTGGCAGAGCCAGAGAGGAGCAACTGTCACACCAGAGACCCCTGCCCCGGGCCAGCTCGGTGTCTGGGGTGGGTGCTGAGGATGGGGTGGGAAGGAGACTGGGGCACAGCCACCCTCCCCTGTCCCCAACACGGGACTCTCGGGACTGTGACCCCAAGCACCAAGGGGTGCCCTGGAGACTGGGAGAGGCCGGACCCCGCAGCTCTCTCTGTACTTCTGCAGAAAGGTGAGACCTGGGCCATGCCCAACTGCTCCGAGGCCACCTGTGAGGGCAACAATATCATCTCCCTGCACCCGCGAACGTGCCCAAGGGTGGAGAAACCCACCTGTGCCAATGGCTACCCAGCCCTGAAGGTGGCCGACCAGGATGGCTGCTGCCATCACTACCAGTGCCAGTGTGAGTGGAGCACCGGGCGGGAACCAGGGCAGCCAGGGCAGCCACTCCATACCCAGGTGGAAAGGGGTGGGACAGAGGAGGGGGCTTGGCTGAAGCAGAAAGGAATCAGGTGGGACAGCAGGAAGGACTTCCCATCATCGAGGTGGGGATGCATGGGGTCGAGCCTCCCCACTTAGGGGTGCTGAGTGAATCCCTGTGAGCCTTGGAGCAGCCTGGCTGGAGAAGGTGGAGGGGTCTGTCCCTGCCTTGCTCCAGCCTTGTCAAGCGCCCGCTGGACGGAGCTCTGTGCAGGCGCTGGTCACGTATGTTCTGATGATGTGGAGGGTCTCGTGCGCCCTGTGAGGGGAGATGGTGGGGGATCAGGGACAGATGTGACCTGTTGGGAGAAAGCCCCAGGGCTGTGGTGCCACCATCCCGTAAGGCTGTCCCCGGGGCCTGGCAGGTGTGTGCAGCGGCTGGGGTGATCCCCACTACATCACCTTTGATGGCACCTACTACACCTTCCTGGACAACTGCACGTACGTGCTGGTGCAGCAGATCGTGCCTGTGTACGGCCACTTCCGCGTGCTAGTGGACAACGACTTCTGCGGCGCGGAGGACGGGCTTTCCTGCCCGAGGTCCATCATCCTGGAGTACCAGCAGGACCGCGTGGTGCTGACCCGCAAGCCAGTCCACGGGGTGATGACCAATGAGGTGGGGGTGTGCCCGGTGTGCCGGGGAGGGGGTGGGGGATGCGGCTTTCCTGGCTAGAGCCTGAGCAGCGGCTGACCGCCCGTCCACCCGCCCGCCTTCTGTCTTCCTGTCGACTGTGCCCTGCGTCCAGATCATCTTCAATGACAAGGTAGTCAGCCCCGGCTTCCGGAAAAATGGCATCGTGGTCTCGCGCGTCGGCATCAAGATGTACGCGACCGTCCCGGCACTGGGCGTCCAGGTCATGTTCTCCGGCCTCATCTTCTCGGTGGAGGTCCCCTTCAGCAAGTTTGCCAACAACACCGAGGGCCAGTGTGGTGAGGCCACAGGGCTCCCAGGCATCGTCTGGCATTCACGGGGGCAGGGGGTACTGGGCAGGGGGCGAGGCCGCCACGTGCCGTGCGTGCTGGTGTCTCTGCTCGCTGGCTGCTCTGCCGAGCGCAGGCCACACACGAGGCCTACACCTGCCCATACCTGCAGCTCCCCGGTACCTTGGG
>NW_016806089.1:7121-47610 GCF_001698545.2 Rhinopithecus bieti
TGGGAGGGGCAGGTGCTGGGGAGGGGGCAGGTACTGGGAGGGGTGGGTGCCAGGGAGGGGTGGTCATGGCTGGAATGCTGCCAAGGGCTGGCCGGGCCAAGCGGTCTCTGAGGCTCCCTGCTGGCTTAGGCGTATGGACGGGGGCATCGGTCACCGCCCCCAGGCAGCTCCCAGGTTTGCAGGGCGGCCATGGGGGGCCCAGAAAGAACTTGCAGAAATAAGTGTATGATGCCATCTGGACCCCCAACCCCGGCCCCCAAGCCCACAGAATATGTGGAATGAGGCTTTCTGGGCACAGACAGGAGGGCGGCCGTACACCAGCGGCTGCTCAGGGACTCACCTCGCCTGGGGACTGCCCTGAAGCCTGGGAGCCTGACGTGGAGCAGCAGGTGGCCGGAGAGGCTGCACCCAGCACCTCGCCCATCCCTCCTACAGGGTCTTTGAGCCATGCCATGCCGTGATCCCCCCACTGCCATTCTATGAGGGCTGCACTTTCGACCAGTGCCACAAGACCGACCCGGACACGGTGTGCTCCAGCCTGGAGCTGTACGCGGCACTCTGCGCGTCCCAAGACATCTGCATCGACTGGAGAGGCCGGACCAACCACACGTGCCGTGAGTGACCCCCCTGTCCTCAGGGTCCCAAGTCGCTTGTGAGGGGCACAGGTACGCCAGGCAGACCCTCAGGGTGGGCTCGGGCAGTCAGGGTGGGACCTGGAGGAGGAGGGGTCAGCCCCAGGACAGAGTGCTCCCGGTTCCCTGGAGAGAAAGGAGGGTGTCCACATCGGGGAGCCCGTGGCGGGGCACCGGGGTGTGGCAGGCCGTGGCCAGGCCCAGGCCCACGGGTGGCTGCGAGCAGCTCTGGAGAAGATGTTGGTGCCCAGCGGCCCGCATTGTTCTGGGTGGGTGCCCTCCCTCCCTCCTTCTCAGGTGTGGCTTCCCCTCCCCACAGCATTCACCTGCCCAGCCGACAAGGTGTACCAGCCCTGCGGCCCGAGCAATGCTTCCTACTGCTATGGGAATGACAGCGCCAGCCTCGGGTAGGCGCCCTCCCTCCTGGCCTTGCTGTGGGCCGCTGCAGCCACCCGGACCCCAGCCTCCTGCTGCATCTCCCACTCCCAGGCTGGGGCCCTTCCCACCTGGAGGGGAAAAAGACACCCACCAGCCCTGTGCTCTCCACAGGGCCCTGCCGGAGGCCGGCCCCATCACCGAAGGCTGCTTCTGTCCAGAGGGCATGACTCTCTTCAGCACCAGTGCCCAAGTCTGCGTGCCCACGGGCTGCCCCAGTACGTGCCCCAGGCTGGGGCTGGTGGTGTGGCAGGACTGGGCCTGTGACTGTCGGCCAGGTCCTGGGGTCCGCCCGACCCCAACACGGGACCCTGCCCCTCGCCCCTGTCGTGGCGGCTGACCCCCCGTGACCTCAGATCTCTCTCCTTCCAGGGTGTCTGGGGCCCCACGGAGAGCCGGTGAAGGTGAGCAGGAGGTGTGGCCCGAGAGGGCACTGGAGTCTGAGAGCCTGAGGAGGGAGGCTCTGGAAACACTAGCCCCAGAAATGGTCAGAGGGGACTCAGGGGTCGGGGTGTCCTCTCTGTGCCAGAGGCCCAGAGAAAGGGCCGTGGGAGGAGCCAGGCTCCCAGAAAGACTCGGGATCTCCCTTCCCAGGTACCCACTCTGTCCACACTGGGGACCGTGCCAGGGCCTCTGTCCTGGTATTGCTGTGTGGGTGCCGGCCCCGAGGCCAGCCATACTCTTCCCTTCCTTGGGACCCCCTTCTGCCCAGCTGAGACTGAGGCAGTGTGAGGTGGGGGGCGCAGGCCAGTCACCCCACAGCCTGCCCACCTTGCAGAGCTTCCTGCCCATGCTTGGCCCACCCTGCACTTTAGAAGCTCTACTCCTGCGGGGTCCTCAGCTGCAGGCCGCACAGCCTCCACACTGCATGAGCCGGCCTGGCTGCTGCGCCCCTGGGTGGAGCCGCTATGGATGCTGGACCTCAGGCCTCTCCCTCGCAGGTGGGCCACACCATCGGCAGGGACTGCCAGGAGTGCACGTGTGAGGCGGCCACGTGGACGCTGACCTGCCGACCCAAGCTCTGCCCGCTGCCCCCTGTCTGCCCCCTGCCCGGCTTTGTGCCTGTGCCTGCAGCCCCACAGGCTGGCCAGTGCTGCCCCCAGTACAACTGCGGTAAGCCCTTCACTGGGTAGGGGGCACGGCGTGGCAGGCAGGTGACCCGGAGCCCACTTGGCCTGGCCTTTGCTGCTGCCTTGGGGCACGCACCTGAGGGCAGTGTCTATGAGGGTGCCCCCTCCTCCGCTCCTGCAACAGCCTCATCTGGAGACCCCCCAGCGGGCTGTCTGGGCAGTCCACAATCCTGGAGACCCTGGGGGTGGGCCTTTGGGCGGGGGCAGGGGACAGACTCCCAATTGCCTCCCTCCGCCCCCACAGTCTGCAACACCAGCCGCTGCCCTGCACCCGTGGACTGTCCCGAGGGTGCCCGTGCGATCCCGACCTACGAGGAGGGGACCTGCTGCCCGGTCCAAAACTGCAGTGAGTGTCCTGGACCAGACCTTGTTGCGGGCCGTGGGCTGGGGTCTCCACCCAGAATTTTGGGGGGCCATAACTAGATAACCAGATGCCATTGCGGCTTGTCCACTGCCAGTCTGTGGCTCTGGACTGAGCCTTCCACAGGGACAAGGCTGGACAAACCCCAGTGGCGAGCCTGGGAATGAGGCGCCCGGGAGGCTGCAGGGGCGGGAATGCCGAGGGTGAGGGGAGGACGGGTGACAGGGGGTGCAGCTGCTTGTCTTCTCCTGGGCAGATTGGACAGAGTGCAGCATCAACGGGACCTTGTACCAGGTAAGAGCCGCAGAGCTCAGACCCCTGCAGCCATAGGGACGGAGCTTCCTGCTGACCCTAGGGCCCAGGTAGACTTCGGAGCACCTGCCAACGCCCGCTGGGGCCAGGGACTTTAGTCTCTGTGGACACAGCCCACTATTAAGTGTGGCTGAGGCCCAAGGTCGGTCCCAGGTCCCGGAAGTGTGGACATCTACACCCTGGCCTGCCTGGCTCCAGGGGGCTCCGGGGGGCTTTGCCTCTCCTGGCACCACAGCACAGCCAGGCTTGGATCCCACGGCTCTGTCCTGAGCCGGCTGAGCCTGTGGCCCTCATCCATGGGGGTGCAACGTGGGGCTCTGCCCTAGGGATGGGGACCCTGGGCTGTGGCCTCTGTACCAGGAGGTGCCGCCAAGAGTCACCCCAGGGGTGCAAGTCAGCCTGATAGGAAGCGGCCTGGAGGCAGATGTCTGGGAAGGTGGGGGCAGCAAACCAGTGGGGAGGCAGGGGGTGGGTCTCCTCAGGGCCCAAGCTCACGGGCCCTCAGCAGAGTGTCTGCTGCCCTGGCTCTTCCCAGCCCGGTGCCGTGGTCTCCTCGAGCCTGTGCGAAACCTGCAAGTGTGAGCTGCCTGGCGGCTCCCTGTCGGACACGTTTGTGGTCAGTTGTGAGACCCAGATCTGCAACACACACTGCCCTGTGGTGAGTGCCCCTGCGCTGCCCCTACCCCGTCCTGGCCCCTGGAGGGCAGTGGTCCTCTGGACTCCGGCCACATGTCCGTCCCTCCCACAGGGTTTTGAGTATCAGGAGCAGAGCGGGCAGTGCTGTGGCACCTGTGTGCAGGTCGCCTGTGTCGCCAACACCAGCGGGAGCTCCATCCACCTCTTCTACGTGAGTAGTGGCTGCCACAAAGAAGAAGGGCAGGGTCTGGGAGTACTGAGGCATTTGGAGATCTGTCGTTACCCCCCGGAGCCAGGCATGCATCTGGCAGAGGCTGGGGACCCTCTGGAAGCCCAAAGGCTGGGGTGCAGGCAGACAGACAGATGGAGGGAGGGTCACTCACCCTGGGGCCTGGCCTCCCTCCAGCCCGGCGAGACCTGGTCAGACCCCGGGAACCACTGTGTCACCCATGAGTGTGAGAAGCACTTGGACGGGCTGGTGGTGGTCACCACGAAGAAGGCGTGCCCCCCGCTCAGCTGTTCTCTGGTGAGGTCCAGGACCCCTGCCCCAGCCAACGGGGCTTCAGCCCCAGATGGGTTTGGGGGGCTGTGATCATCGCTGCAGCGCCAGCAGACACTCTCTCCTGCTTGGGGCTGTCCACTCCCGAGCCTGGCCCCATGACCCCGTCCCTCACTTCTGCGGGGGCCGCCGAGCACCTCGACACTGAGGGCACCCCTCTGTCGGCACAGGACGAAGCCCACAAGAGCGAGGACGGCTGCTGTCACTTCTGCCCACCGCCCCCGCTCCCACCCCAGTACCAGAACCGTAAGTGCCAAGCCTGCTGGGACTCCACCCTCAGAAGTCCAGGAGCAGCTGGGCTGGTCCTAAACCCTGTGTTCCTCCCCAGAGTCGACCTGTGCTGTGTACCATAGGAGCCAGATCATCCAGCAGCAGGGCTGCAACTCCTCGGAGCCCGTGCGCCTGGCTTACTGCCGGGGAAACTGTGGGGACAGCTCTTCCATGTACGTGCCTGGGCAGTGAGCAGGGAGACGCGATTGACTGTGGGGTGCAGTCGAGGCCCCCAGGGCTCTGGGTGCCAGACAGATGAGGGGCAGGACCATGAGGGGCCAGTGAAAGGGTTCTGAGGGTGAGGTGGGAAAAGGGTCCTGAGACGGCATGGTTGGGGCTGGGGCGACCACAGTCCCAGAGCCTGTGTCGGCATCACGCGCCTCTGTTTACTGAGCTCCGTCGGTAACTTGCTGCAGCTGCCCCAAGTCTCCCTCCCTCCCATCAGCACGGAGCTGGAGTTGGCCCTGGTGGGACTGTTGGCGCCTGGGGAACTGGTAAATGAGAGCTGGTTGCCAGACACTGGCAGCACGCCTCCAGGAGTAGGGAACACGATGAGGCCACCCGGAGCTCTGCACGGTGCCAGCTTGCAGCGGGAGGCTGGGATGGTCCCAGCACAGCAGCTGGTGGGACCGCCTGGAGCTCCGCACGGTGCCAGCTTGCAGCAGGAGGTGCTGAGCAGTCCCTGCCCACAGGTACTCGTTCGAGGGCAACATGGTGGAGCACAGGTGCCAGTGCTGCCAGGAGCTGCGGACTTCGCTGAGGAATGTGACCCTGCACTGTGCCGACGGCTCCAGCCGGGCCTTCAGCTTCACCGAGGTGGAACAGTGCGGCTGCATGGGCCGGCGGTGCCCCGCGCCGGGTGACACCCAGCACTCGGAGGAGATGGGACCCAAGCAGAACCAGGAGGCGGGGAGTGGGAGCTGGGAGAGAGGCACCCCAGTGTCCCCCATCCACTGACCAGCACCGCTGCCCTCCTGACCCCCAAGGAGAACCTCCCATATGTCCTCCGAGTTCGGCTTCCAAGGCCAGTGGAACTTGTGCCCTCATCCAGGCGGCTGCAGCTTTGAACACACTGTCCATGCCTGCTTTCTTGTGGAGGGTGTGGGCTGTGGGTCACCCACTGCCTGGAGGTGGGGCCCTTACCCGCCCCGCCTGCAGCCACCTCTCAGGACCAGCCCAGGACTGGTGGGGCTCCTCTGGCCATGCGTCCAGTCTGCTGTTCTCAGGACTTGAGTATCACCTGAGGGTCTCAGGAATGATGCTTGGATGTGGTGATAGGCTGCCCGGTGGCTGCAGGAGGAAAAGCCTCACTCCTACCTCAGCCCTCAGCCTGCACTCCCCTCCTCAGGATATGGCCAATCTGTTGCATAAATACACTTGAGCATTTTGCAATTTGTGGACTGTATATTTTTTGAGCTTGTTCATAAAACCCAGGAACAGGGTGGGGACAGACCTGGGCTCCAGGGGGTGCACACCTCAGGCCAACCACCCATCACTGGGCAGCCCTGCTCCCTCTGTGGGCTGGGTGGGACAGTGTCCATCTGCTCAGAGAGGAGAGGCCAGAGCTTGGATCTGCCCCAGGAAGAGACCACCACTCTGCAGAGGTCATTGAGGGCTTGGCTGCAGTCTAGAGTCCAGGATGCATCTGTCAGAACACAGAGAGTGAGTGAATGAGAATGAGAGAATGAATGAGTGAATAAATGAGTGAGTGAATAAGTGAGTGAATGAATAAGTGAATGTGTGAGTGAATGAGTGAGTGCATGTGAGTGAATGTGAGTGAGTGAATGTCAATGAATATGTGACTGAATGAGTGACTGAGGTGAATGAGTGGAATGAATGAATTAGTGAATGAATGAGTAAGTGAATGGTGATGAAGTGGAGTGAATGCGTGAGCAAATGAGTAAGTGAATGAGTGAATGAGTGAGCAAATGGAGTGAGTGAATGAGTGAATGGAATAAGTGGAATGAGTGAAGTGAGTGAATGTGGAGTGAATGAATATGTGATGAATGAGGTGAAGAGATTGAGTGAATAAGTGAATGAATGAATGGAGGTGAATGAGTGGAGCAAAATGAGTGAATGAGTGATGCAAAATGAGTGAATGAGTAAGTGAATGAATGAGTGAATGAGTAAGTGAATGAGTGAATGTGAGTGAATGAATATGTGAGTGAATGAGTGAGACTGAATGAATGAGTGAATGAGTAAGTGAATAAGTGACTGAGTAAATGAGTGAATGAGTGAATGAGCAAATGAGTAAGTGAATGAGTGAATGAGCAAAGTGAGTGAGTGAGTGAATGAGTGAGCGAATGAGTGAATGAGTGAATGAATGAATGAGTGAATGAGTGAGTGAATGAGTGACTGAATGAGTGAGTGAGCAAATGAGTGAATGATGAGTGAATGAGTGAGCAAATGAGTGAATGATGAGTGAATGAGTGAGCAAATGAGTGAATGAGTGAGCAAATGAGTGAATGATGAGTGAATGAGTGAGCAATGAAGTGAATGAGTAAGTGAATGAATGAGTGAATGAGTAAGTGAATGGATGAATGTGAGTGAATGAATATGTGAGTGAATGAGTGAGCTGAATGAAGAAGTGAATGAGTAAGTGAATAAGTGACTTGAGTAAATGAGTGAATGAGTGAAATGAGCAAATGAGTAAGTGAATGAGTGAATGAGCAAATGAGTGAGTGAGTGAAATGAGTGAGCCGAATGAGTGAATGAGTGAATGAATGATGAGTGAATGAGTGAGTGAATGAGGACTGAATGAGTGAGTTGGAGCAATGAGTGAATGATGATGAATGAGTGAGCAAATGAGTGAATGAGTGAGTGAGCGAATGAGTGAATGAGTAAATGAGTGAGTGCATGGTGAGTGAATGAGCGAATGAGTTATGAATGAGCGAATGAAGTGAGGGAGTGAATGAGGGAGTGAATGAGTGAATGAATGAGTGAATAAGTGAGTGAGTGAATGAGTGAGGGAAGGAATGAGTGAATGAGTGAGTGAGTGAATGAGTGAAGGAATGAGTGAGCGAATGAGGGATGAGTGGAATTAGTGAATGAATAAGGGAATTAGCGAGTGAATGAGTGAATAAGTGAGTGAGTGAAGTGGGAATGAGTGAGGTGAATGAGTGAGTGAACGAAGAGTGAAATGAGGAGTGAAGAGGGAGTTGATACGAAGGAAGTGAATGAGTGGAGTGAATGAGGGAGTGAGTGAATTAGTGAGTGAATGAGGGAAGTGGAGTGAATTAGTGAGTGAATAAGGAATTAGTGGAATAAATGAGTGAATGAGTGAATGAGTGAATGAATGAATGAGTGGAATGAGTGAGTGAGTGAATGAATAAGTGAATGAATGAAGGAGTGAATGAAGGAGTGAATGAATGAGTGAAAGGGAGTGAGTGAATTAGTGAGTGAATAAGGGAATTAGTGAGTTAATGAGTGAATGAGTGAGTTAATGAGTAAATCAGTGAGCGAATGAATGACTGAGTGAGTGAATGAGTGATGAATGAATGCGTAAGGGAGGGAGTCAGCAGGGAATGGGGCCAGCCCGGGCATCCAGGGCACCTCATGGCCCAGGCGAGGGCCTCTGACACGGGAAGGCTGCCCCTGCTGATGGAGGCATTCTGGGATGGGGGCTTCCATCTCTGCGCAGTTCCTAGACGTGCCATCACTGGGGCTGAGCTTGGGGTGTGCACACTCCTGAGTGTATCTGTAGGCGAGTGGGAGGTCAGCAACCCCACAGAGGGTGCCGGACGCTCTGCAGAAGGTGGGCTGGGCCCTGGAAGCTTATCTCTCTCAGTTCTTTCTGACCACCGCCACCCCTCCCTGGAGCCTCCATGTTCCTGATGCCCAGCAGTCTCTCCTTGGAGGGCTCCAGGGAGCCCGCAGATCCCCCAGGACACTGACTGGGCCCTGCCTCGGCCACACAGCCGCGCCATGAGAGCGGGCAGCACTGGCTCCACATCCCAGGAGTGGGCAGAGGGGTCTGGAAGAGCCCAGGCTGAGCCTAGTGGGGCTGGGGAGCCCACTGCCTAGACAGTGCCAGCACAGGGCGGAGGAAAGATAGGGAGGGCTGTGGTCAGCCCTGGCTAGGCCTGTGGCCCACACAGGAAGGTCCAGGAACGTCTGGAGCCCTCCACGCCTGATGGTGGGACAGGTAGGTGGGAAGCTGCGCCCAGAACGGAGGCGGTGATGTGGCAGGCACCAGCACCCTGGTGACTTTCTGGGGCTCAGGGTCCTCCCTGGGCCTCCCACGGCTTCAGGTGGCCTCATTGTCCCTCTGGGCCAGAGAGGGCCTCAGGGACTTGTGCACCCTGGGCGTGGTGTAGAGTGGCTGAGGGGCTGGCAGGGGGGTTCACTATCAGCAAGGTGGACGTAGGGGCCCGGCTTCGCGTCTGTTCTGGGTAGGCGCTTTTCCCAACCCTCCTGGACTTCGGCCGCACCCATTGCTCCAACCTCTCCCTGCCTGGGTTTCAGGCTCCAGGCTCAGCGGCCGGATGGGGTCTGGGGAACCGACCTTCCATTCTCAGGAGTGCAGTCACGCTCCCTGCAGTCGCCACGAGGTGGCAGCACAGTTGGCCCCGGCACCTGCCCGCTCAGGCCCAGGCTCCAGGCACCACAGAGCCGAGGGTCCCGGGACTCGGCCCACATCCCTCAAGGCCGGCCCATGGCCCTGGGAGGCTGAGGACACCCCTCATGTCTTACAGGCACATGGTGGCCTGAAGGGCTTGGGCTGGGCCAGAGGGCCACGGCCCCTCCCACCACTTTGTGCCTGACCTGTGAGGAGGCCGGGTCGGTCCCAGAGTCCCTCCTGCCCGCGGGCCACGTCTACAGGTACTGGGAGGTCAGAGGGCAAGGCCAGCCCAGTCCCTGCACCAGGATTTTTGACCCAATGGCAGGCAGCGAGGCCTCCGTGGCTCCAGCCTTGGCTCACATCTGGGGGTTACTCTGAGAGGTCTCGGGGCTGGGGTGCCCAGGACCCCCCAGGTCCAGTTCCCCAGCTACCCATCTGCCCTGGCCCAGTGTGTGCTCCCAGACACCTGGGCAGTGGTGCTGCCTCCAAGCCTGACTCCTGGGGTGAGCAGGTGGGGTAGAGGGGCCTCCCCAGCCTTGACCCGTATCCCCTTGGCGGCCAGGCAGGAAGCACAGCCCGGGAGCTCCCGCCCCAAGAGCCATCGGATCCAGCCCTCAGCTTACCCCCTGACCTCACAGCTGCAGGGCACCCTAACCAGCACCACTGTGCCCAGGGTGGATCAGGTATCCTAGAAAGCTGCCAATTCCTCTCAGGGTGGGGTGGGCACTGCTGACTAATCCTCCACCCCCTGGGGTTAGCTTGGCCCCACGGCCTCCCACCCGGCCCTCCCTGCCTGGAACATGACAGAGTGGTCGGAGGTAACCGGATAGCAGGTCCCTGGGAGAGAGCAGTCGCCTCCCTGCCGCACCCCCCACCCCGGTCGCCACAGCCCCTGGCCCCGGTTGTGCAAGTCACCATTCCGGAAAGAGCCACAGAGCTGGGCGTGGCTCCCAACACCTTGGCAGCTGGCAGCCTGCCCTTGCTCCCCACTCCTGGACATGAGCGGGAAGAGGCCAGGGCTGGCCTGGGTGGCCCCTGCCCTGCCCCCCATGCTCCCATGCCAGGAGGCCACCTGGAGTATGGCCTTAGCGGAGGCATCATGTCAAGGCTGGATGCTCATGACTCTGGGCCCCCCTCCAGGAGCCAAACCTTCCCCCAGGCTGATGGAGAAGTGGTGTTCCGCCATGTGTCCAGGGGTCCATATCTGGGCCCATACTGGGGCTGGCTTCTGCCCAGATGAGGTTGACCTGGGAGGCTCCTGGCCATGGGGAGCAAGATGGACAGAGAGGCAGGGCTCAGGGGCCCGTGACCACGGAGGGTGGGCCATGCTCTCAGCCCCTCCCGGCTCTCCCCAGCATGGCGGCACCCAGGGCTCCTAGGGAGCCGGATACCCGTGGTTGGCCACATCTTGGGGTGTGCACAGGCAGCAGCTCTGAGCTCCTGGACAGCAGGGTGGGTCCCTGTGGTTGGCCATGTCTTGGGGTGTGCACAGGCAGCAGCTCTGAGCTCCGGGCAGCAGGGTGACTTCTCGGAGCAACCAGAGATCCAGGGTACCTCCCTGGCCCAGGCACAGAGAGATGGACGCTGTAGTGGCAGGGATGCCAGCTGAAGCCCTGGGAACAGAGAGACCTGAGGATGATTTTAAGGAGGCTGGGGCCAGCATGGAGAAGCAGGGCAGCTGCCCCGGGGCTGGCCACTCACCTGGGCACAGCTCCGGCTGGACGCTGGACACGCATCCTGCCCCCAGGTGTGCCTGAGTTCAGGACGGGCACTGACTGTGTGCCTGAATGTCCCTAGGCAGGACCCGGAACGTGTCTGACCCAGGGACAGCCTTGTGGGGGACAAAAGACTGCAGAAGAGATAACCCCGTATGTAGAGAATCCAACTGAACCAACAGAGGAGCCACGGGCGCCGACGGGACAGCTCCGCAGAGCCCTGGCTGGAGCGGCCCGAAGTCAGCGCCGTTCTTCCACACGCTGGACCACCACCGGAAAACGACCATGTCTCCGGCTGTGTTGAAGCTGCACGGTGAATACCCACGTCTCCAGCAGTGGGCTGGAGGGATGCAGAGGAGGACTCAGAGAGGGAAGGGGCGTTGCACACATAGGCGTGGCTCCCCCAGGCTGACGGCAGCTGGTGAGAGCTTTAGAGGAAGTTGGCAAACTCATTGTAGAAGCTACCCGGAGTGATAAAGGTCCTCAAATATCCAGGTGGATTTGGAAAGGGATGAGCAAAGAGTGCAGTGCCCTGCCACCCAGGAGGGTTTGCCAGCAATCATCGCAGGGAAAGCACCCTCCCCCCAGGTCACAGTGGCTTCCAGCAGCCGTGCTGTGTGGACCGGCCCACGCAGGCCAAAGAGACCCACTGAGGGGCCGGTGAGGTGTCCGTGTCCCTGAGGCCTCACCGTGTTGCAGGAGCATGTGCAGGGCTGTCGGTGCCTGAGCGCCTGCCGGGAGGCCTGCAGGGTGTGGGGGCTGAGAGCCCACAGCCCAGAGCCCAGGGATGGAGCCTGGCCCTCACAGTGAGCGGGGCAGACGAGATTACCTGGTGGAAGGCACCACACACTGGAGCCACAGGGCAACATAAAGCAGAAAAGGAGAATTCAAGATATTGGGGCTAGAAACGTGGGTGTGCTGACCAGAACCTGCGGGAGCCCGGGGTGCGTGCGGGGCCGGGGATGACAGGACAGACAGTCCCACTGGGCACAGGGCTGCGAGGGAGCCCTCGGCCAGGGTGGCTGGACCAAGGTGGGCCAGCAGGGGCGGATGGAGAGGTGGCCAGGCCAGGCCGAGTGCGGTGGGCTTTGGAGGTCCCAGCAGAGGCACCTCGAAGTCTGCCTCAAATCCTGCTGCCTCTCACTCACCCTGGGGCTTTCTCAACGCTCATAAAACCCACCCGGAGGTCACACCCAGGCTGCTGTATTTTTACAGAATAGAATAAAAAATAAAATGTCAGAGGGTGACCATGAGAGAGTGTGGGCGTCCTGGGCCTGGAGAGACATTTGGATGACTGAGGTTCTGCAAGGCGTAGACACGGCAGCCCAGAGGACGTGGAGATCAGCAAGTCCTGGTCAGAGAGAAGGCGCCTGCAGGTCGGACTGCCTGGCTGGGAGGCTGCGGTGTGTCCGGTGGCCCCCACACGGGCCCGGTGGGAAGGATGCGCTGGTGCTGCACTCTCTGCTCTCATCCGCCATCGTCGTCCGGACCGACTGTTTACCCGAAGGTGACACGCAGCCCTCACGGCACTCTCACCCCACTCCCTGCCTCGCACAACCATCCCCGCCCGGCCGGCCCACTTCTCCAAACGTGGGGCTCCTCAGCCCTCGGAGCCCACCCCTGGGATCCTCCAGCCTTGGGGCCTTAGTGGGGCCTGTGGGGTGGGGGCTCCTGTGCTGGCCCTGCCCTCGCCAGATGAAGGTAGACAATGAAGACTGGGTCACCTGAGCTGTGGGGCCTGGGGGACTCAGAGGCCCCTGGCTGGGCCCCTGCCAGTGGTGGGGGCGGCTTTGTCACCTCCGGGAGCTCGCCCTGCTCACGACCCACCACATGCCACCCTAGTCCCAGACCCTGCAGGGGCCCCGAGGGCAGTGCTTACCAAACCAGAGGCAGAGGTCCTGCACCCCAAACCGTCCAGACCCGTCCCAGGCCAGCGCCCACTGGCTCCTCCCTGGCTGGGCGGAGCCAGAGGCTCATTCCCACCCGGGCAGGGTTGGGGGCTGCTCCTCTGACCGTCCTGCCCAGAAGGGGACTCAGCCCTGACGCACCACCCCTGCAGGCCCCGGGGCTCAGGACCCTGCCTCGCCCAGCACCCACCTCAGAGGCCAAGCAGAGTCTGCCCGGGCAGGGGCCAGCAGGCGGGTGCCAGGGAAGGGCCCCTGAGCCGACGTCGCGAGCCAATGGTTCTCAAGCTTCTACCCTCCCACAAAAGGATGGTTCAGAATTTAGTGAAAACCGAGAATTCACGTCCTGCCGGGAAGGGCCCTGGCAGGCCGGCTCCACTCACAGGGTCCAGGAAGAAGCCCCGGGGCGCAAGGAGGTCACCAGGCCACACTCTCCTGGCAGGATGTACCTTAGGTCCCCAGAGCCAAGAGGCACGATGGCCTTGCTCCCGGCACCCCACTCCCCTGCTGTGGACCTGTGCACCTGTGCCCAGCTCAGGAAGCCACTGGTAGCTCCATTGAGACCAGCCTCCTCGCCCAGAGTGTCTCAGCTGTCCCCAGGGCCATGTCCCTCGCCCCACACTTGGGTCTCCACAGCAGCACCGGCCGGGCTGGTTTGCAGACTCTGCTTCTGGAGAATCGTGCGGTGGCTCCTGTTTGCCTACGTGATGCTGCATGGACAGAGCTGCAAGACCCTGGGCAGACATGCGGACATACGGACGTGGACACACAGAGGCTTGGAAATGCCTCCTTCATCCCTGCTAAGAGCTGGGCCTGGGGCTTTGCCCCTACCCTGGAAGCAGAGGGTGGGTCTGCTCAGCTGGGTAGAAGCCTGTCCATCCAGAGGCTCAGTAACTTCAGGGCAGGGCCCCTGCCAACTCCAGGCCAGTCCCACCATCCTCCTGGTGACAAAGGGTCGGTGCTGAGTGACCCTAAGTTCTGAGAAAGGGGCCTGGCAGCAGCTCTCACTCAAGCTCTGCCAAGGCCTCAGGCCGGCCATGAGCGAGTCTGCCCCTCGTGTCCCCACAGCTGGGCAGAGCTGGACACGAGGCCTTGGTCGGACCGCCAACCTCCCCGCCACAAACAAGTCCTCATTGTGCCCCTTGAGGCTTTCTGACCACCCTGACCTCTGAATGGGGTCGTAGGTCAGAGTTCAGAGTTCACTAACCACTGTCCTTGGAGCAGCTCAGACTCTGTACCCCACAGGGGTGTGGGCGCATTCGCCGCCATCTGCTCAGACCACACAGGCTTTTGGAACATCGCCTGCATCCCAGATGTGGGGCAGGCAGGGCCCTGGTGAGGCCGAGTGCACAGACAGGGTGGCAGGGCCGGAAGGTGCAAGAGGCAGGGATCACGCCTGGGCCTGTGTCCCGTGAAGGTTGAGCCCTGCAGGTAGGCTGCCCCTCTGCTGCTTGGCCTGCCCCATCCCGGCGCCAGAGCCAGGACCGCGGTGAGTCCCTTGGGCTGGGCCTGGATCTCCCTCTCCCAGTTCCTGCAGGGGCCCTGGGAGCAGGTGGGGCAGGAGCCAGCGGTAGCAGGAGCCTGTAGGACTTGGGTGTGGGTGCTGGCCTTGGTATCAGGTGCCTCACCCAGCACCGGGCCACTGGGGAAGGTGGCCTTGGCCACACGGGGCCATGCTGGCCCCTCTGCCAACCCCATAGGCGCTAAGTCAACATCGGGGTTCCTGGAGGGAAGGGAGGGCCTGTTTGCCGCGGACACTTGGCAGGGAACCAGGACAACGTGCACCCCACTCCTGTTTGCTCTGACTCGAGTTGTCTTAATCCTGAGCAAACGCGGCCAAGGGGCCTGCCTCTGCCTTGTCCTCTGTCCACACCTGCCCGCATCCTCGCCTGCCTGCCACACTGAGGCCACGCCTGCCTGCCACTGCGAGCCACCTCAAGACTCTGGCCCTGCATGGGGATGCCGCTTCCCCAGGAGACTCTCAGGGCTGGGGAGCCGCTAAGCACCCACGGTGCAGGGGCCAGGACCCCCTCGACACTGGCCTTAGTGTCTGGCCACGGCGCGCCTGCCCCTTGCATCCCTGTTGCCTGCTCAGGCTGGCTCTGCCGTGTCCCCCTCCTCCTCCTCCTCCTGCACGTGTGTCCTCTACTTCTCCTTTTTCCCTTTTGTCCCCCTTCACTACTGCACCCCTGCATCCAGGCCCCACTGGGCTACTGCAGAGGACCCGCTCTGGCAGCATCATGCCTCTGGGGAAAGTCCTTCTTTGCTGTGGTTCTGAACTCACAGGTAAGTTGAATGAGTAGAGCAGAGACCTCCTCTACGCCCTTCCCCAGGCTCTGGGGCTTGCATTTTGTTCCAGGGACTTTGCTATTTGCTCTTTGTAGCTACATATTTTTCTGAACCTCTTGAGTTTGAGAAGCATGTCCCTTCACCCTTATATATGCAGACATGTCTCCCAGAAACAGCAGGGGTCGCACCCAGATGGGTCGGTGACGTGACATCACAGCCCAGAGGCAGACTCCTCCACTGTCCTGCCCACGTCCATCACAGCTCTCAACTTTCCCACCCCAGGATTTGGCGCAGGACCATCTGTCCCACCACTGCCTGCTTTTCAGTCTCCTTGTATCTGGAACCTGTCCTCAGCTTTTCTGTTTCTTGGCTGTGGTCTTTTGAGGAGCACAGGCTGGTTATGTTGCGTGGCACCCCTAAGTCTGTCTGAGGTTTGCTCGTGCTCTGGCTGGGCTGTACCCTGGCAGGGTCACCACAGGGAAGCTGTGTGCGTCTCCAGAGGATGTGATGTCGGCTGGACCCAGCACTGGGACGCCAGCCTTCATCACTTGGTTCAGGGGTGTCTGCCAGTTTTCTCCACTAGAAAGTTGTTGGGAACAGGGCCCCCCCATATCTGGCCATAAACCGGCCCCAAAACTGGCCAAAAACAAAATCTCTGCAGCACTGTGACATGTTCGCGATGGCCACGACGCCCACGCTGGAAGGTTGTGGGTTTACCGGAATGAGGGCAAGGAACATCTGGCCCACCCAGGGTGGAAAACTGCTTAAAGCCATTCTGAAACCACAAACAACAGCATGAGTGATCTGTGCGTTAAGGACATGCTCCTGCCGCAGATAACTAGTCCAACCCATCCCTCTATTTCGGCCCATCCCTTCGTTTCCCATAGGGATACTTTTGGTTAATCTAATATCTATAGAAAAAGTGCTAATGACCGGCTTGCTGTTAATAAATATGTGGGTAAATCTCTGTTTGAGGTTCTCAGCTCTGAAGGCTGTGAGACCCCCGATTTCCCACTCCACACCTCTCTATTTCTGTGTGTGTGTCTTTAACTCCTTTAGCGCCGCTGGGTTAGGGTCTCCCCGACTGAGTTGGTCTCAGCAGAAAGTTGCCATCTCCTCCCTTGGAGCTAAGGAGTGTCTTGTGGGAGACGCTTCAGGACCACGTAGTTATTCTATTCCTCCCTGGCTGCTGTGCCCTAATTAGTGTCAATATCCATCAATGACTCTAATTCCTCCCACTTTTCTTAGTCTTTCTCTCTAAAAACTGGGAGAGCTCAGGGCAGTCAAGGAAACCTCTGTCAAAACCTCAGCTGAACGCGAGCTAAAGGAACAGAGACTTCATGATCACACATGACAAGAAACAGTCTTTTCCAGCCGGGCATGGTGGCTCATGCCTGAAGTCCCAGAACTATGGGAGGCTGAGGCAGGTGGATCACCTGAAGTTTGCAGCTCAAGACCAGCCCGACCAACATAGCGAAACCCACCTCTACTAAAAATACAAAAAAGTAGTCAGGCGTGGTGGTGGGTGCCTATAATCCCAGATACTTGGGAGGCTGTGAAGCAGGAGAATTGCTTGAACTCAGGAGGCAGAGGTTGCAGTGAGCGTGCCATTGCACTCCAGCCTGGACAACACAGCAAGATTCTGTCAAAAAAAAAAAAAAAAAAACTCCAAGAAATAGCCTTTGCAAAATTCACTTAAAAGCATCTCAAATGGATCACTACAGGTTTCAGTAATAAAAAAAGAAGAAACAAAAACCCAGCCGACACTAGAAAAAGGGGGAGGTCTGATTTCCAGAGTTACCACATTATAATAGTTAAATCCCCAATTTTCAACAACAACAACAACAAAATCACAAGACTTACAAAGAAACAATACAGCCCATTCAAAGGAACAAAATAAACTGGGAGAAATTATCCCTGGGTAAATTCAGACATCAGTCTTACTAGCCAATGATTTTAAAGCAACTGTCTTAAGTTCCTCAAAGAGCTAAAGCAGCAGATGGACAAAGCACCAAAGGAGGTCAGTAAAACAACGCCTGTGCCTGAAGATAATACCACAGAGAGACAGAAATCATTTTTAAAAAGAACCGAACAGATATTCTGTACTTGGAAATTACAATAACTGAAACGAATAAAAACCACTAGAGGGGTTCAACAACAGATTTGAGCAGTCATAAGAAAGGCTCAGCCAAACCTGAAGACAGGGCAGTTGAAATGGTCAAGTCTGAGGAGCAGAAAGGAAAAAAGATTGAAGAAAAGTAAATAGAGTCTAAGGTACTTGTTGACAACCAAGTAGGTCTTATAGGAGGAGAGAAAGGGGGAAATTATTCAAAGAAACTCAAAAAAATTCAAAGGAACAAAATGGCCAAAACTTCCTAAAATTGATGAAAAACATGAATCTACAAATCCAAGGAGTTCAAGAAACTCCAAGTAGGACAAACTCAAAGAGATCCACACTGAGACACAATCCAACAGTTGAAAGACAAAAGCAAGAAGGAATCTCAAAAGCAACAAGAGACGTGACTTGTCACATTCAAGGGATCTTCAGTAAGACTGGCCGCATATTTACCATCAGAAACCTTAAAGGCCAACAAGGTAGTGGATGATAATATTTAAAGTGCTGAAATTAAAAAAAAACAACAACACTGTCAACCAAGAATTCTATATCTGGCAAAACTGTCTTTCAAAAACTTAGGGTGAGATTAGGACATTACTAGATAAACAAAAGGCGAGGGATTTGTTGCCACTAGCCAAGCCCTGCAAGAAATGCTGAAATAAATAAATGGAATGCAAGAAATGCAAGAAATAAATAAAAGGACACTAGACAGTAACTCAAAGCTGTAAAAAGAAATAGATCTTCAGTGAAACTACATACATGGACAGATATAAAAATCCAGTATTACTGCAAATTTGATTTTACTCCACTTCTTCTTTTCTACAGGATATAAAAGGCAAATGCATAAAAATAACTATAAATCTATGTTATTGAATACACAGGTATAAAGATGTAATTTGTGACATCAATGACATAAAGGGAGGGGGTGGAGCTGTGTAGAAGGAGGGTTTTGTGTGCAATTAAAGTTATGTTGGTATCAATTCAAACTAGACCGTTATAACTTTAGAATGTTATATGTCATCCCCAGGGTAACCACAACAAAAATGCTATAGAATATACACAAAAGGAAATGAGAAGGGAATAAAAATTTGTCACCCCAAAAAATCAACTGAACACAAAAGAAGGCAGTGATGGAGACAATGAGAAACAAAAAATTAGAAGACATACAAAAAAATAGTAAAATGGCAGTGGTAAGTGCATCCTTATCAGCAATTACTTTAAATGCAAATAGACATAGACTCTCCCTTTAAAATGCAGAGACTGGTTAAAATCAATTTTTAAAAAACCATGATCTGCTGGGCATGGTGGCTCACACCTGTAATCCCAGCACTTTGGGAGGCCGAGGTAGGTGGATCACGAGGTCAGGAGATCAAGACCATCCTGGCTAACATGGTGAAACCCTGTCTCTACTAAAAATACAAAAAAAATTAGCCAGGCATGGTGGCGGGTGCCTGTAGTCCCAGCTACTTGGGAGGCTGAGGCAGGAGAATGGTGTAAACCCGGGAGGTGGAGCTTGCAGTGAGCCGAGATCGCCACTGCACTCCTGCCTGGGTGACAGAGCAAGACTCTGCTGTCTCAAACAAAACAAAACAAAAAAGTCATGATCTAGCCATATGCTGTCCACAACAGAGTCACTTTAGAACTAAAGATACAAATATGTTGAAAGTGAAAGGATGGAAAAAGATATTTAATGCAAATAATAATCAGAAGAGAGCTGGGGTGGCTATACTGTAAGACAAAACTATTTATATTTTAGAAAGTTTACAAGACTGGGCACAGGGGCTCATGCCTGTAATAATCCCAGCACTGTGGGGGACCGAGGCAGGTGCATCACCCAAGGTCAGGAGTTTGACACCGGCCTGGCCAACATGGTGAAACTCTGTCTCTACTAAAAATACAAAAATTAGCCAGGTATGATGTCAGGCACCTGTAATCCCAGTTACTTGTGAGGCTGAAGCAGGGAGAATTGCTTGAACTCAGGAGATGGAGGTTGCAGTGAGCCGAGATCACACCACTGCACTCCAGCCTGGGCAACAGGAGTGAAACTCCATGTTAAAAAAAAAAAAAAGTTTACAAGAGACAAAGAAAGACATTATATATTGATAAAAAAGGCAATTTTGGCACTTTGGGAGGTTGAGGTGGGCAGATCATCTGAGGTTGGGAGTTCAAGACCAGCCTGGCCAACGTGGCAAAACCCCATCTCTAATAAAAATACAAACATTAGTTAGGTATGGTGGTGCACACCTGTAATCCCAGCTACTCAGGAGGTTGAGGCATAAGAATTGCATGAACCTAGGAGGCAGAGGTTGTAGTGAACCAAGATCATGCCACTGCACTCCAGCCTGGGCAACAGAGTGAGACTCTCTCAAAAAAAAAAAAAAAAAAAAAAAAAAAGTCAATTCAACAAGAAGATATAACAACTATAAATATATATGAACCAAACCATAGAGCCTCGAGATAGACAAAGCAAACATTGACAGAATGAAGCGAGAAATAAACCGTTCTACAACAATAGCTGAAGACTTAAGTACCACACTTTCAATAATCAATACAACAACCAGACAGATCAATAAGGAAACAGAGGACTTGAACAACACTAGAGACCAATTAGACACAATGTACATGCACAGAACACTCCACCTACCAACGGCAGAAGACACATTTTCTTCCAAGTGCACATGAAACATTCTTCAGGATAAACTATATGAGAGGATCCAAAACAAGTCTTAATAAATTTTAAAAGATTGAAATCACACAAAGTATTATACAAAGGAATGAAGCTAAAAATCAAAAATAAAAGAAAAACTAAAATGTACAAATATAAGGAAATTGAATATCACACCCTTAAATAACAAACAGGCCAAAGAAGAAATCACCAAAGATACTAGGGCATTCCTAAAGCTTGAATGAAAACAAAACCACGACGTATCCAAACATATAAGACACACAAAGCCAGCAATGAGAGGGAAATGTATAGCTAGAAATAACTAAATCAAAGAAGAAGAAATATCTTAAATCAACAACCTAATTGTATACCTTAAGGAACTAGAAAAAGAAGAGAAAACTAAACCCAAAGCTACCAAAAGGGAGGACATAATAAAGGTTACAGTAGACATAAATAAAATAAGGAATTTTAAATAATAATAGGAAAAAAAAAGCCTTCAATGAAACCAAAAGTTGGTTCTTTAAAAAGATCAACCAAATTGACAAACTTTTGGCTAGATTGGGTAAGAAAAAAGGGAAGATTCAAACTGCTAAAATCGGAAATGAAAAGGATATTACTATGAATTTTACAGGAACAAAAATGATTGTAAGAGAATGCTATGAACAATTATCTGCCAACAAATTTGATAACTTAGAAAGAATAGGCAAATTCCTCAAAAGCACTCTATCCTAGCAAAGCTGCCTCATGAAGAAACAGGCAAACTGAGTAGATGTAGAAAAGGAGGTTAAGTCAGTAATCAAATCCCTCCTAACACAGAAAATCACAGGAGCTGATGGCTTTGCTGGTTAATTCTAACAGACATTTAAAGAAGAATTAACACCGATATGTATCAAATTCTTCCATAAAACTGGGGAAGAAAAGGGCAACACTTTTGTATTAGTCCATTTTCACACTGCTAAAAAAATACCCACGACTGAACAATGTATAAAGAAAAAGAGGTTTAATGGACTCAGTTCCACACGACTGGGGAGGCCTCACAATCATGGTAGAAGGCAAAGAAGGAGTAAAAGCACTTCTCATATGGCAGCTGGGGAGACAGTGTGTGCAGGGGAACTGCCCTTTATAAAACCACCAGATCCCCTGAGATTTATCCACTGTCCTGAGAACAGCACCCACATCAACTTCCTAAGTCATTCTATGAAGTTAGCACTACACTGATACCAAAGCAGACAAAGACAAAACAAAGAAGACTAAAGACCAATATCCCTTAAAAACACTGATGAAAAAAATCCTCAACAAAATACCAGCAAACTCAATTCAGGAACTTTTGAAGAGGATTCTACACCATGATCAAATGGGTTTTGTTCCTGGGCTGCAAGGATGGTTCAAGATACGAAAATCAACCATTGAAATACACCACGTTAATAGAATGAAGGGGAAAAAAACCCATGATCATTTCAATTGATGCAGAAAAAGCATTTGCCAAAATTCAACACCATTTCATGGTTAAAAATAAACCAAACCAAGACAAAACCACCAAGTAGAAATAGGAGGAAACTACTCCAACATAATAAAGGCCATATGTAAAAAGCCCACAGCCAACCCCATATTCAATGATGAAAGATTGAAAACTTTTCCTCTAAGATTGGGAAAAAGACCAGAAGGCTTGTGTTCACCATTTGTATTCAACATAGTGTTATTCAACTTTGTTCTAGCCAAGCAATAAGGCAAAAAAGAGAAATAACAGAAACTAAAATTGGTAAGGATGATGCAACATTACTATGTTCACACATGACATGATATTATATATAGAAATCCCCCAAAATTCCACCCCAAAACTATTCAAGCTGATTAAAGCATTCAGCAATTGCTATACACTAGCCATGGACATTGGGAAAAGGGTATTAAGAAAAAGTTTCATTTACATAGCATCAAAAAGAATAAAATGCTTAGGAAATAAACATAACCAAAGAGGCAAAACATCTGTACACTGAAAACTACAGAACATTGTTGAAAAAAATATTTAAAGACATAAAGTGGAAAGACATCCTGTGTTCATGAATTTGAAGACAATATTGATAAGGTAACAGCACTACCCAAAGGTAGTACAGTTTCCATGCAATCCTTATCAAAATTCTCATGGTACTTTTGCAGAAATAAAAAAAATCCATGCTAAACTTTGTATAGAATCTCAAGGGACCCTGAATAGCCAAAATAGTCTTTCAAAAGAACAAAATTGGAGGACTCATACTTCTTATGTTTAAAATGCATAACAACGCCACAGTAGTCCCTGCACTGGCATAAGGACAGATATATGGACCAATGGACTGGAACAGAGAGCCAGGAATAATCCTTGGCATATATGATCAATTGACTTTCTTTTCTTTTCTTTTTCTTTTTTTTCTTTTTGAGACAGAGTTTCACTCGGCTGCCCAGACTGGAGTGCAGTGGCACAATCTTGGTTTGCTGCAACCTGGACTCAAGTGATTCTCCTGCCTCGGCCTCCCAAGTAATTGGGACTCCAGGCACCCACCACCACGCCTGGCTAATTTTTTGTATTTTAGTAGGAACGGGGTTTCACCGTGTTGCCCAGGGTGGTCTCGAACTCCTGAGCTCAGGTGATCCACCGGCCTCAGCCTCCCAAAGTGCTGGGATGACAGGCGTGAGCCGCTGTGCCCAGCCTGGTCATTTGATTTTCCACATGTGTGCCAAGACCACTTAATGAAGAAAGGGAAATCTTTTTGACAAATGGCTCTGGGAAAACTGTATATCCACATGCAAAAGAATGCAATTGAACCCTTACCTTATGGCCGTTTTTAAAAAATCCTCGAAATAGATCAAACTCCTAAACATAGGAGCTAAAATTATAAAACACTGAGAAGAAAACATAGGAGAAAATCTTTTTGACACTGAATTTGGCAATGATTTCTGGAACTTGCAGCAAAAGCACAGGCCACAAAATAGATAAATAAGACTTCATCAAAATTAAAACCTCTTGTGCATCAAAGGAGAGTGAAAACACAAGCCCAGGAGAAAATACTGACCAATGATATTAATATCTGATACAGAATCAATAGCTCATAAAGAATCAATAACTCATAAAGAATCAATAACTCATAAAGAATCAATACCTGGAGCATATAAAGAACTCCTAAAACATAACAACAACGACAAAACCCAATCGACCCAACTAAAAAATTGGCAAAGGACATGAATGGACATTTTTCTTTCTTTCTTTCTTTTTTGTTTTTTTTGAGACAGAGTCTTTTTCTGTCACCCAGGCTGAAGTGCAGTGGTGCGATCTCAGCTCACTGCAACCTCTGCCTCCCGGGTTCAAGCAATTCTCCCGCCTCAGCCTCCCGAGCTGAGATTACAGGCGCTCATCACTATGCCTGGCTAATTTTTATATTTTTAGTAAAGATGGGGTTTCACCATGTTGGCCAGGCTGGTCTTGAACTCCTGACCTCAAATGATCCACCCGCTTTGGCCTCACAAAGTGCTGGGATTACAGGCGTGAGCCACTGTGCCCGGCCTGAACGGACATTTTTCCAGAGGAAATGTACGAATGGCCCATAGGCACATAAAAAGACACTCGACATCACTAACTATTAGGGAAATGCAAGTCCAGACCACATGGAAATATCAGGTGGTGATTTTTTTTTTTTTTTTAAAGATAACACGTGTTGGTGAAGATATAGAGAAATTGGAACCGCTGTGCACAGCTGGTGGGAGTATAAAATGGCACAGCCGCTGTGGGGCAGTCCAGCAGCTGCTCAGAAAGCCAAACATAGACTTACCGTGTGACCCAGCCATTCCGCTCCCAGCCAGAGGGACTCCTACCTGAGGAACTGGAAACAGGGACTCGGATTCCTGGGCACATTGCAATGTCCATTGCAGCTTTATTCACAAAGCCAAAGGCAGAAGCAACCCCAGGGTCCATCAACGGGTGAATCGATGAACCCAGCAGGGCCCATTCATGCAGTGGAAAATGACTCTGCCTTCAACAAGGAAGGAGACCTGGACACAGGCAACGACACGGACGAGACTTGAGGACATCGTGCTCCGTGAAACAAGCCAGTCACGCCAGAACGGGTATTGTATGAGTCCATTTATACGAGGTCCTCTAGAGGACCAAACTTACAGAGAGAGGTGAGGCTGGTGGATGCGTGGGGCTCGGGGGCGGGGAGTGGGAGCTGGTGTTTCATGGGGACTGAGTTTCAGTGCAGGACGACGGGAAAGCTCTGAGGGTGTGCGGTGGGGATGGTTGGATGACAATGTAAGTGGACTTAATGCTCCTATATTCACTTAAAAATGGCAAAATGGGTGTCGCGGTGGCTTACTCCTGTCATCCCAGCACTTTGGGAGGCTGAGGCAGGCAGATCACGAGGTCAAGAGATTGAAACCATCCTGGCCAACATGGTGAAACCCCGTCTCTACTAAAAATACAAAAATTAGCCAGGCGTGGTGGTATGCACCTGTAGTCCCAGCTACTTGGGAGGCTGAGGTAGGAAACTCACTTGAACCCAGGAGACGGAGGTTGCAGTGAGCTGAGATCGAGCCACTGCACTCCAGCCCGGGCAACAGAACAAGACTCCATCTCAAAAAAAAAAAAAAAAAAAATTTGCAAATTGGGTTGTGTGGTGGCTGACTCCTGTCATCCCAGCACTTTGGAAGGCTGAGGTGGGAGGATCACTTGAGGCTGGGAGTTCATGACAGCCTGGGCAACAGAGTGAGACCTCGTCTCTACAATCAATCAATCAATCAATCAATCAACAAACAAGGCTAAAATGATCAGTATTAAGTCACATACATTTCACCACTGTTTTAGAAAAATGCCCTATAGTTTTCCCGCTTTAAATGATCCATTCAATTTGCCCCACTCCCCCAGGCTCCTCCCCACATCTGACCCTGCCCTCACCTCTGGCTCCTCTCAGCCCCCTGTGCCCCAGCCACACCAGGTGCATTTGGACCCTCCAGGGGGCCGAGTCCATCCCTGCCCCGGGGTCTCTGCACCTGCTGTTCCCTGGTTTGCAGCTCAGCCGTCATCCCCCCCACCCCACCCAGAGGACCATCCTCTCTCGTTCTTTGGATGCTGGTGCTGCTGCTGCAGAGGCCACGCTACTGGAAGCCTTGAAGTGGGGGGGACTCTGTTCTGGTCCTTGTCAAATCCCACTGCCCAGGGCAGCACCAGGACCCAGCTGGGGCTCCTCGGAACTGGCAGGAAGGAAGCGGGTGGGGAGACAGGCAGAGAAGGGGGTCTGTGCAAAGACCAGGAGAAACCAGAGACAGGTGGTGGGGAAGCCGAGGCCTTCACACAGGGCAGGGGCCATCCTGGGGGGGTCTCTGTGTCTTGCAGCCCCTGTGCAGGGCATCCTTAGAGCAGGGGCAGCTCAGGGCACTGGGATGTCCAGGTCCTGCCATCCCGCAGCTTCACTTCCTGCCAGGTGATTCCACGCCCCCATTCATGCCTGTCGCTCAGTGGCCCGGGGTCTAAGGGCCATGAAGACCCAATGTGCCCCCACCTGCTGCTTCTGGACACCAGGCGCTGGCTCTTGAGACCCCTGGGCTTTGCTGGACACCTCCTCAGGTATACTGGGCCAGGGGACAGGGGCCTGGCCATCCCAACACCCAGGAGCAAGCAGCCTGTCACCTGCCAGGGGCCCCGAGGCCTGGAACACCTTCCTACTGGGCCCACTCAGCGCTGGACCTGTCCCGCTCGGTCACACACTGGGACCCTCGGCCCAGGAGCAGGTGCGCCCCCAGGAGCGTGGGTGTGGCCAGGAGCCGGGGGGAGCCCTGTGCCAGGGAGCAGGAGGCTGCCGAGGTGAAGAGTCCCACACAGTCACCACCCCCTGTCCCCAGCACAGCCTGGGGCCTGGCTCCGAGCAGACCAAGAGTCCATCCCTGCTTTGTGACCCCCTGGGCTGTGCCTGATACCCCAGGTGTCCAGTGTGGAGCTGGGGCCCAGCTCAGTGCCCGGGGCCTGATGGATGCTGGGGCCCAGCTCAGTGCCCAGGGGCTGATGGATGCTGGGGCCCGGCTCAGTGCCTGGGAGCTGATGGACCCTAGGGTCTGGCTTAGTGCCCGGGGCCTGATGGATGCTGGGGCCCAGCTCAAACCTGCATCGCTGTGGTTGGGGGAGGGGAAGGTTGAGCCACATGGGGACCCCAGCCCCAGGGACGACTCTTTGCGGCGGCCAAGCCCTCCAGGTGGCTCCCCAGGGCTGAGGGGCTGGGCTTGGGGCAGCTGGTGAGAGCAGATGGTGGCTCTGACCACTGGTGCCTGGAGGGCCTCTGGAGGGGTCTGTGGGGTCCCAGGCAGGTCCTCATTCATGGCGGGATTAATCCCCCTTGGGTTCCGTGTCACCCAGGCTGCCCCTTTGTCCCCACTACCCCCTGGCCAGATGATAGACAGTAACCCGCCCAGGGCTGGAACTGGCTCAGACCCCGTCAGAGCCGCAGGGCAAGTTCTTGGCACGTCTGAGGCGGGAGGCTCCTCTGCGCTGCAGGAGGCTATGCCCGGCCCCCCTTCCCGGCAGGAACCGGCTGCGTCCCTTTCCTTCCTTTATCTCCTGTTTTCAGCGCCTTCAACTGTGAAGACGCAAACTCTTCAAACACACTGAGCAAACAGGCCAGACTCCCGGGGCCGCATCCGGGATGTCTCAATAGCTGTGGCCTTGACGTCCACCTCGGACCCCTGCCCCGGACCCAGCCCAGTCCCCAAGGGGCCCTCTGCCCGGGGAGGTGCCTAGTGGGAGGGACGAGGGCAGAGTCAGGGCCCCCACTTGTTTGGTGTCACTACGTGCCAGTGGCCACAGGCGGGCGAGGCTCTTCCAGGGTGGAGGCGGGGAGGGTTGGACCACAGGCACTGAGCTGGGACAGGGGAGCTGCTGAGGGTCCCAGCTCTGCCGCGGAGAAAATGCTATCTCGCTGATGCAGAGATGCCCGGCCCACTTGAGCTGGGGGTGAGGGGACTGCTCCCCAGTGGGCCGCCAGCCCCCATGAAGGCCGCAGACACTGGCCGTGGTCAGGGAGGGCAGGGGACAGGAGTAGGGGCCAGCAGGGGAGACCCCAGGCTTGGCCCCAGCACCCAGGTGGGCATCAGCTTGTGAGCTGGAGCCGCGGGCACGGAGTGGGGAGGCCACGAGGGCTAGTGGCCGAGGTGGGAGACCTGGGTGGGTGTGTCGTGGGGACGTCTGCAGCAGAGGCCCGGGCAGCAGGCACACCCCTCCCCCCGGGTGCGAGGGACAAGGCGCCACAGTGTCAGGGAGCCCCCCATTTGCCCAGCCTGGCCTGGAGCAGGCAGGTAGGCCAGGGAGAGGGGTCTGGCTGGGGCCTGGGAGCAGTCACAGCCATGAGCCAGGGGTGGGGGCTCTGGCCCACCCTCCAGACCATCCTCAAGGCCCACTGGCCCAGGCATTCCCTCCCACCCCTCCCGCAGTGCCGTGCTGCAGTGGGGACTACCATCCCGGATATGAAAGAGAGCTTGGAGACTCCAGCCAGAGACCTCGAAAACTTCAGCTTTGGAAATGATGTCAGTGGCGTGGGGGGAGCACAGGCTCTGGAGTCCCAGAAGTGAGCGGGGAGCAGGTGTCTGCACTGTGCTGAGATCTGGGAGACCCCTCCTCCAGCCCAGGCACAGGGCCAGGCAGAAGCCCAAGGTGTGCCCTGAGTTAAAGAAATCGCCACAAAGGGAGAAGGCAGGTCCCAGCTTCCGCCACAGGCCTTGCGCTCTGAGCAGTCGCCTGGGGGCCTCAGCCATGAGGGGGTGACAGGTGGCAAAATGGGCCAGGTCCATTCACATTGCTGTGCAGGTGTCTCTGCCCTCCATTTCTAGAACGTTCCCATCTTCCCAAGCTGAAACCCTGTCCCCATGAAACACCAGCTCCCCATCCCCTCTGCCAGCCCCTGGCGCCCACGGTCTATGCTCTGTTTCTGCGGGTCTCATGACTCCAGGGGCAGCACACGAGCGGCCCCTTCTGCCTTTGTCCTCTGTGTCCACGTACCTCACTCTGCACAGTGTCCCCAGCTTCCCCCCTGGAGCAGCCTGGGCCAGCCTCTCTTTTTCACGGCTGAACTCTATTCCACCACACAGATCGGCCTCACAATGCTGGCCCAGTCCTCCATCCAGGACACATGGGCAGCTTCTGCCCTTTGTCAGTGATGCTGCTGTGAACATGGGGGTGCAAATGTCCCTCATGACCCGCCTTCAGTTCTTCCGGGGACAGACCCAGAGTGGAGTTGCTGGTCACCCCCACCGGCAGGGCACAGGGCTCCGGGTCTCCACGTCTCTGCCAACACTTCTTACTTCATGTGTTTCTTGATCCCCGCCATCCTATTGAGCGTGAGGCAGGTCAGAAACTTTGAAGACGGGCTTTCCTCTTGCCCCAGAACTTCCACTTCTAAGAATTTAACTTCAAAAGCCAAACGCAGGGGAGCTGGCGCAGGGCCCCCGTGGTGGGGACTGTTACGCAAACAAAACAACAGACCTGGAAGCCAACCTAGGGTCCCCGTGGGGTCGGACGAGGTCACACCACCCGACCTGGTGCTTCCCGGAAGCCTAGGGTCTGTGCCACGGAGCGTTCAGGACGCTGGTGGCCAGGGAGCCAGAGGGTGGGAGCATCTCAAGTGCAGGTCACACGGGCAGGAGGCGTTTGCAGGAGGTGTTTGCAGCGCGGACGGAGTGTCCTGTAGATGACACTGTCTGCCCTGTAGATGACGTTGGTCGGGGAGGTTTACCACGTGGCCCCCGGGGAAGCCCACCTGGCCCCAGTGGAAGGTGCTAGGCTTCTGCGGCTCCCACCTGGGGCAGGCTGAGGACCCCGGGCAGGTCCAGGACCTCCAGGAGTCGCTGCTTCCTCAACCCTGCCAAGGTTAATGAGGGGCCCAGAGTGAGGTGGAGGCCAAATGGGACTCAGGGCTGGAGACTCTGGCCTGGCTGGATCAGGGCTGGCATTGGACAAGCACAGCTGACTCCCGATGTGCATGGCCAGGGGACACTCTGGGTCTCAGTTTCCCCTTGAACATGAACTTTGAAACAGATGAGCCCAGAGACCTCCCATGGTCTTCAAGGGGTTCTGGTCAGCTGGGCTGGGATCTCTAGAAATGGGGCCTCCTCCAGGGACTCCCACAAGCCACCCAGACTGAGCATCCTGGCCACGTGCACGCCTGAGCTGAGCAGGAGCCTCCCGGCCTTCCCGCTGGCTGAGCAGTGGCCGGAGAGGAGCTCCAGCCTCGTGGGCCCTCCCCGGGCCTTGGGCACCCATGGTGGAGCTGGGGGAGCTCCACCATGCCCCAGTGGGGGGGCACCCACTGGCTGGGGGAGCTGCCCAGAGGCTGGGGTTCCCTCTCAGCAGGAGCCAGAGTGGGGCTGAGTGTGAGACAGGCTGGCTGACCACCGTTTCCGGGGACCCTGTGTCCAAGGCCAGCCCTGCCCTCCAGCAGCTTTGCCATCTAGGAAGGTGCCAGGCGGGATGGGCCCTTCTCCTCTCCCTTCCGATTCTCAGAAGCTGCTGGGGGTGGGGGCGTCCTGGGCCTCAGGGCACAGAGCTGCAAATCCTTCCTGATCCAGGCCTCTCCCCTGCCACAGCCCCTCCCCGAGAGCAAACACACGTGGCTGGCGCGGGAAAGAGCAGGGTGCCCTGCGTGGCCTGGCCTGGCTTAAGGCCAAGACTCCCTGCTACATAAGCTGGGGCCCCCAGGGGAGCAAGCACCCGGCCCGGCTCCCTCCCTGCCCGTCCGCACCCCCTACCTGTGCCAGTCCCCAGGATGGGTGCCCTGAGCACGTGCCGGACGCTGGTGTTGGCTCTGGCGGCCGTGCTCCTGGTGCAGCAGGCAGGTAAGAGCTCCCCACTCAGCCCCCTCTCGGATGCTGTCTTCACGGTGGGGATCTCTGCAGGCCGCTTGCCTGGGACCTTCTCCTGCAGAGTGGACAGGTAGATCCCCCTAGGATCCCGAGTGTCCTGGATGGGACCCTACGTGTCCCCAACACAGAGCTCCCTGGCCCCATGGGCCCACAGTGTCAGGGAACTCAGGGACTGGCTTGGATGGGATGTCCAGGGGAAGTTGGGCCCCTGACCTCAGGACAAGGACCCTGGGAGACCACCGAAAGGGTCTTGGTCTTGGGGGTGAGACAGGAGTGGGCAATGGGGGAGGGGCCACGGCTGCGGGTCTCTCTGGAGCCCTGTGAGGCCCAGGCATCAGAATGAACAGGGGTGGGCTTAGTGTGGGCCCCTGCCCAGGACCGGCTTTGCCCTTCACGACCCACCTGGGGATCACAGCTGGCAGGGCAGGTGAGGGCACCACCCTCAAGGGTTGCACAGCCAGCCACGAGAGCCCCGGCCTCAACCCACGCGTGACTCCCACAGGTCATCTGTGGGTATCTCAGGCCGCACGGGCTGCCTGGCTCTCAGCCAAGCTTTTTCCCTTGTCTGCTGTCTCTTGGCCAGAGCCGCAGCTTTAATACTTACTGTCAACAGAGAAAGATGCGGCCCCAGGGGCCACCTGGAGACACCCAGCCGGGCTGGCCAGGAGGCAGCCGCAGCCCCTCCCTGCCCTGCCATCCACCCCCTCCCAAGCTTGGGATCTGGGCTAGGCAGGCGAGGCTCCCCGGGGGCTCTCTGTCCGTGGAAGGGAGGCTGGGTGGTCAGCAGGGCTGGAGGCAGGGGGCTTCCCCCAGTGGCTCCCAACTTGGGCCTGGGGGGAGCTGCCTCTGGCCGCAAGGTTTGGGCGCTGGTTTGACCAGAATAGCCACATCCTTGCATCTAGTTCTTCCAGGCCATGCAGCCTGGGCTCCCCTCACCCGAGCAGGCAGGGCCCAGGGACTGTCAGCCCCCACGTCCTCCAGTTCTCCATGCACATCCAAGTTGGGGAGATCAAGCCCTCGGCAAGAACTGTGCTTTAGTCACAAGACGCACGTCCTATGGCCGGGGCAAGGCGGGCCCTGCACAGAGCGGCTTCACGTTAGGGGACACACCCCAGGGTGATGGGATGGCTGGTGGCAGGCACTTCTCTGGCCTCAAGATGGAGGCCCAGGTGGCCCAGTCCAACGAGGGCACGGCATGGAGCAGATGACCAAGGGCAGTCAGCTTGGGTGGGGAGGGGCTGCCTGGGTGGGGAAGGGCTGCCTGGGGCTGGGCAGGGGCTGCTGGGGTGGGGAGGGGCTCCCTGGGGTAGGGAGGGGCTGCCTGGGGCGGGCGCCAGTGCGTGGGAGTGGCTGAGTGGGCCGGCACCCGTGGGCAGGGCTGTGGGCTGGGGGTTGGGGTGGAGGACACAGGGAGCAGCTGGCCTTCTGGGAAAGGCAGTCAACCTGGACCTCTGGAGGCGGCCCCTGCTGTGGTTCCCAGATGTCAGCAGGACCTGACTGGAAAAGCCAGGCAGGGCCAGGCCAGAGCGCAAACCACAGGGGCTGGCCCCTTGCTGAGCCCTGACGGTGCTGTGGGGGCTGGGGCCTCACCTCCCGCCTCCCCAGGAAGCACAGGTTTGGGCTGGGCCATCTCAGATCAGGCTCCAGGGAGGGAGGAGCTCTGGGGCCCGGTGAAGGGGGCACCCCAACCCAAACCGAGCAGACAATGGCCTGGGGGCCGGGGGGCCAGGGGGCCTCAGAGTCCTGGGGTTGGCGCTGCCTCTTCCCAGGTTCTCAGCCCAGAGTCCAGCCTCCATGGGACTGGTGGGTGAGGCCTTGCCCAGAGGTGGTGGTCAGCCTGGGGGACCTTGGCGCCATCCCAGTATCTACAGCCCCGAGGCCTGCCCCCACCCCGCCCCACTCGCCCGGACTTAGGGATCTAGTTCGAAACTGGCTCTGGGCTTAGGTTTCTGCTAAGTCACGCCTGGAAGGTTCCAAGTGTGTCCTCCCAACAAAGCTGGCCTTTGTCCTTCTCCAGGGGACGTGTGGGATGAGGCGGAATCCCCCCTTGGGGCGGCCAACGCCTTTTCCTGATTCCGTTTTCTCCCCCATCACTTCAGAAGGAGGCACCATCCCTGCATGTCAGTTGGGGCGGGCTGGGGTCCCTGGACAGGTGCAGGTCGTGCCGGGGGCAGCTCAGGGCTCCCAGCTGGAGGCTTCCATCCCGCAGGCTTTCCACAGCATTGAGTGGCGGGGGAGGCATCTGTGGTTGACAGTTGGGGTGGCCTGAGCGTCTGGGGAGGAGTCCCGGCCTTGGCCAGAGTGTGCTGTGCGGGTGACCCTGCAGAGCGTGGAGACAGTCACTGTGGACCCCACATGAGGCTGCCGCACCAGGGATGTAGCCGGGTCCACGGTCGGGTTCGTGGCCAGCAGCCACATCTGGTTCCTCATTGACTCCCATCCCCTCTTCCCACAGAGACCCGGGGCCCTGCGGAGCCAAGCTGGGGGAGTGCAGGGCCCACCACAGATGGCGGTACGTGGCCAGGCCTCGGGTGGGGGTTCTGACCAGGCTGGAGGGCTGGGATTTGGGCTGGGACAGGCAGAGGCCTCTCCGAGCAGCCATGCATCCGACAGAGACCCTCCCTGGGTCCCCTGCCCAGGACAATGTCCGGCACCTGAGGCGGAGCTGAACGCTCCAAAGAAGAGGAAAGTGCAAAGCAGAGAGACGTGCGCACACACATGCACACACACACGCACACACACACGCACACACGTGCAGGCACACGTGCGTCCACACTTGCACCAGCACACACACGTGTGCACACAGGCCAAAACACAAGGCAGCAGTGTTTGTGAGCAGACAGGGCCAAGGGTAGAGGGGCTGCCTTGTCCCCAGCCCATCAGTTTCGGGCTCCCCTTCAACTCTGGTGGCTGGCGAGGAGGGTGGGACCTGGGGAGGGCGTCTCTGCTGCCCCTTCCCGGCCACGTTCCTGGGGTGACCGGCCTTCGCCCACAGGTGCCCCGACGTCCTCGCCCACCCGGCGTGTGAGCTTTGTTCCACCCGTCACTGTCTTCCCCAGCCTGAGCCGTAAGCAGACGCTGCCCCTGCTGGCTGGGAAGGGGGTGTTTGCCAGCCCCAAAGGTGGGGGCCCAGATCTAGGGGTGCAGCTGCCACCAGGTGGGGCCATTGGGCCAGACTCAGAGTCCTCCCTCTGGGCAGTCTCCTGATCACTGGCCGCCTTGGGGGATGGGGGTGGGTCAGGGGTCTTGGAGCGAAATAGAGGCAGCCCAGGGTGAACCAGGCAGGGCACAGCCAGCAGCCGACCATGGGCTTTTCTGCTCCAAAAACCAGGGCGCCTCAGCCCAGGGGAGGCTACCCCGTGGGGGGCTGGCATGGGGGTGGGCCTCATCCCACGTTCCCCGCAGCCCTGAACCCGGCGCACAACGGGCGGGTGTGCAGCACCTGGGGCGACTTCCACTACAAGACCTTCGACGGCGACGTCTTCCGCTTTCCCGGCCTCTGCAACTACGTGTTCTCCGAGCACTGCGGCGCTGCCTACGAGGACTTCAACGTCCAGCTGCGCCGAGGCCTGGTGGGCTCCAGGCCTGTGGTCACCCGTGTTGTCATCAAGGCCCAGGGGCTGGTGCTAGAGGCGTCCAATGGCTCTGTCCTCGTCAACGGGCAGCGGTGAGCCGGCCACCCTGGGGAGAGGCGAGGGCTGGGCCACGTGGTATGACCTCCCCACACAGCCGTGTCTGACCTGGGCCAGGGCTGGGGTGGGGTTGGGCGGGCGGGCAGCTGGGATGGCTGGGCCCAGGGAGAGACCCAGCTGTCTGTGCAGGGAGGAGCTGCCTTACAGCCGCACTGGGCTCCTGGTGGAGCAGAGCGGGGACTATGTCAAGGTCAGCATCCGGCTGGTCCTGACCTTCCTGTGGAATGGAGAGGACAGTGCCCTGGTGAGGAAGCCCTCTCATCCCTTGCCCCTCCAGGCCTGGCCACAAAAGCCCCACCGGGGGTTGAGGGATGCCTCCCTGGGCTTGGGGTCACAGGGCTTGGGGCATGTTGCCAGTGGGGGGATCAGAAGTCCTGAGCCTGGAGCTGCTCCTCCCCCACTCTCAGCTGGAGCTGGACCCCAAATACGCCAACCAGACCTGTGGCCTGTGCGGGGACTTCAACGGCCTCCCAGCCTTCAACGAGTTCTATGCCCACAGTGAGTGCCACCTGGGTGAGGGGGCGGTGACTGATTATGTCAACCAGCCAAGGGTCACAGTCCCATGGAGGCTGGGAGGGGGTAGAGTGGGGACCGGACACCGGGCAGGGAGGGGCCGCAAGGGCTGTGCCCTACATGGTGGGAGGAGCGCCCGTCGGGGACATCGGGCCCTAGGCAGGAGTGGGAGTCTTCTGGCCTGGGCTCAGGAAGTGGGAGCCCATACCCTGTCCCCGGGATCCCCTCAGAGCCACCACACTCCTGCTTTCTTCCCGGCAGACGCCAGACTGACCCCACTCCAGTTTGGGAACCTGCAGAAGTTGGATGGGCCCACGGAGCAGTGCCCGGACCCGCTGCCCTTGCCGGCCAGCAATTGCACAGACGAGGTGAGTTTCCCCCCAGCCCCCAGCTCCTGGGCAGGGACGGCCTCCAGAGGTGAGGCCCTCGCTCCTGGGCAGGGATGACCTCCAGGTCGGGGGGAGCCAGGACGAGGTCTGAGGAACGTTCCCAGCTAGAGGAGAGATGGTGGCGTTGGAGGGAGGCCTGGCAGCCACCCTCTGTGTGCTCAGTTCCATGGTACACACTGTCCGAGTGTGGTGATGTGCATGTTCCTCAGGCCATGCGTGTTCCCAGCTGTGCGAGCAAATATAGGCCCATGCTGCACGGGCTGGGCTGAGGGTGGGTACTCTGGGAGCCTGGAGCCAGCTCTTCCCACCAGCAGGGGGACTCAGAAGGGGCCTGGAGGCTCCATGATCCCTAAATCAGCAGAATCTCTGAGCCTTAAATTGTGCATTGAATGACAGCAGCAGCCCCCCTGGGAGCCGGGCCCCACAGCCGGCAGCCCGGGGCCTGGGAAGGGAGGACACTCAGCACTGGACTACCCTGAACTTGCCAGGCTACCCGGAGAGGGAGGGCTGCCACCTCCCCTCCTTGGCTCTGCCTCCTGGGGCGGGGCCTGCACCTGCCCTCCTTGGCTCCGCCTCCTGGGGCAGGGTCTGCACCTCCCCTCCTTGGCCCCGCACCTCCCCTCCTTGGCCCCGCACCTCCCCTCCTTGGCCCCGCCTCCTGGGGCGGGGTCTGCACCTCCCCTCCTTGGCTCTGCCTCCTGGGGCGGGGTCTGCACTTGCCCTCCTTGGCTCCACCTCCTGGGGTGGGGTCTGCACCTTTCTTCAGAGAGGCGGGGCCTCCACCTCCCCTGCTTGGCTCTGCCTCGTGGGGCAGGGTCTGCCTCCTTGGCTCCGCCTCCTGGGGCAGGGTCTGCACCTTTCTTGGGCGCTCACTCCGTGGGCAAGCACATCCCAGGTGGGGGATTCAGAGTCATGGGTCACTCCCCAAGGGCCAAGCAGAGCTCTGCACCGGCAGCTACACGGCCACAGTGGGTGGAAGGGATGGGGCTGGGTACAAGAAACCCGGATGGGGAGAGGGCTTCCCAGCCTGGCCTGCCATGGGTCCTGTTCCAGCACTGTGGCAGCCCCCATGGAGGGCAGGGGTGCCCAGCCTGGCCCACTGTGCTCCCCAGGAAGGCATTTGCCACCACACCCTGCTGGGGCCAGCCTTTGTGGAGTGCCACGCACTGGTGGACAGCGCCCCGTACCTGGCTGCCTGCACCCAGGACCTGTGCCGCTGCCCCACCTGCCCATGCGCCACCTTTGTGGAATACTCACGCCAGTGCGCCCACGCAGGGGGCCAGCCGCAGAACTGGAGGCGCCCTGAGCTCTGCCGTGAGTGCTCCCAGGGCCTTTGACAAGGATTGCGCTGGAGAGAAGGGGCATTGGGAGCACTTTGGGGGCCATGGGGGGGTGGGGAGGCCTGGGGGACAGGGGTGGAGGGCAAAGGACACACCCCAGGCACAGTGGGCAGAGGCCACCCCAGGACCCCAGGAGGGGATGGTGCCTCCGGGGGCTACAGGAGAAGAAGAGGCTGTGCAGGTGGTGGGGGCTGGGACTGGAGGGTGGAGCTGCCATGATGAGGGGCATCAGGGCCACCCCCAGGCCCAGCTCTGGCTTCTGCGGACTTGACGGCATGTGGAAGGCAGTGGAAGGCGGCTGGGGCTGACCACGCGGGCAGTACAGGGCCCTTCCCCTGGCCCAGCCCCGCCTCCTTTTGTGCAGCCCGGACCTGCCCTGTCAACATGCAGCACCAGGAGTGTGGCTCACCCTGCGTGGACACCTGCTCCAACCCCCAGCGTGCGCAGCTCTGCGAGGACCACTGCGTGGATGGCTGCTTCTGCCCCCCAGGCAGGTCTCGCGTGCCCTGGGCCCCCTCAGGGGGCTTTCATGTCCCTGTTCCCAGCCCCGCTGCCAGCCTCATCAGGCCTGGAAGCAGAGTCCCTCATGCCAGAGGGTCCCACCAGAGGGCCCAGGGTGGGAAGGGCACTGGCTGGGAGGGTGCCGGAAGACCCAACAGTGCGTGGAGGGAGGCAGAGCAATGCCATGAGCTAGCTGGGTCTGGTAGGGAAACTGAGGCCCAGAGGTGCTTGGTGTTCATCCAAGCGGGTGGGGCTCAGGGCAGGGGTAGTGTCCTGGAGCAGGAGTTCCTCCCCGAGGGAGGCAGCTTGTCCCCAAGGCTGGGGGTCTTCTGACCTTGGTGTCCCCCGTGCATGGGCCGGTCCTGCCTCACGCCCCGCCCCACAGGCACGGTGCTGGATGATGTCACACACTCTGGCTGCCTGCCCCTCGAGCAGTGCCCCTGCACCCACGGCGGCCACACCTACAGCCCGGGCGCCTCCGTCAACACCACCTGCAGCTCCTGGTACTTATGAACCCGCCAGCCTCCACCTGGGGTGGGGGTGTGGAGGGTGGGGCCCACCTCCTCCTGACATGTCTGTTCTGCTCATGGCCTCCCTCCCCAGCACCTGCTCTGGGGGGCTGTGGCAGTGCCAGGACCTGCCGTGCCCTGGCACCTGCTCCGTGCAGGGTGGGGCCCACATCTCCACCTACGACGAGAAACTTTACGACCTGCATGGCGACTGCAGCTACGTTCTGTCCAAGGTCTGGGCACAGGGCTGTGTCTCCGGACACCCAAGCCCTCCCGGGATCCGCACGCCCCTTCCGCCCAGGGGAGGCCCCCACGATGGTCACAGAGGGCCGGATGTCCCTGCTGGGGGGGAGCCCTGGGTCCCCATGATGGTCATAGAGGGGTGGTTCTCCCTGCTGAGCATCACGGGGCCAAGAAGCCCCCAGGCCCTGAGACAAGCCACTGGGAGGTGACCAGAGGTGCCAAGGGCCACCTCCCCACGGAGACACATCCCCCACATGGGCGTCCCCAGCACGCTTTTGGGGGGCCCCCACATCATCGAGCCAGGCCCAATGCACGCGTGGGTCCTTCCCCCAGAAATGTGCTGATGGCAGCTTCACCGTGCTGGCCGAGCTGCGGAAGTGCGGACTGACGGACAACGAGAACTGCCTGAAGGCCGTGACGCTCAGCCTGGACAGCGGGGACACGGTGAGTTACTCTTAGCCTGGATGGAGGGGACACGGTAAGGGCCTGGCTGGGGCCCTGGGCTGGGACAGGAAGGGGCGTACGAAGGTGTGCAGGGAGCGAGTATGGTCAGGTCCCCCCTCCCGCCCTGAGGTCAGGTCCCCCCTCCCGCCCTGAGGTCAGGTCCCCCTCCAGCCCCAAAGTCAGGGGTCCCCCCTCCCGCCCTGAGGTCAGGTCCCCCTCCAGCCCCAAAGTCAGGTTCCCCCTCCAGCTCCAAGGTCAGACCCTCCCGGGGGGAAAATGCAGAGCCCACCGCAGGTCCAGGCCTGAGCTTCTTGTGGGCTGTCCGCAATGGGGGCCCCTGGGCAGGCCACCCCCTCATTTGAGAGTCGGGAACAGGTTCCTCTCCAGAGCTGACCTCCTGCCCGCCTCCTCCCGCAGGCCATCCGGGTCCAGGCAGACGGCAGCGTGTTCCTCAACTCCATCTACACGCAGCTGCCCCTGTCGGCAGGTACGTGGCTCTCCCAGGACGGCTGGGCCGGGTGGCGCCTCCTAGCAGGGGAGGCTCCCACAATCTGGGCAGCGTCCGCTCCATCCCCTGCTAGTTCTCCGTGGCCTTGGGCAGCTCCAAGAGCTTCCTGTGCTCGGTTTCTCATCTGCAGAGTGGGAATGCCAGGCTCCCATCCAGGCAGCTGTGGGGAACCCACATCCAACTCGCTCAGCCCCGCTCTGTCGGGGAGCCCAGTCTCCACCTGAGCCCGCTTGGCGGCCACAGGCCTGGGACAGGCAGCATGAGGGCTCCTGGCCACTCCTGGGTCTCATTCCTGGGTCTCAGTGGGGATGCCCTGCCCCTCCCATCTGGCCAGATCTGGCCCTGCACCCCTGACCGGCCTCTCTCCCACACTCCCGGCAGCCAACATCACCCTGTTCACACCCTCGAGCTTCTTCATCGTGGTGCACACAGGCCTCGGGCTGCAGCTGCTGGTGCAGCTGGTGCCGCTCATGCAGGTGTTTGTCAGGCTGGACCCCGCCCACCAGGGCCAGATGTGCGGTGAGGCTGGGCAGGAGCCTTCAGGGACAGGGCCAGTGGGGACGGGGCCTGGACTAGCGCCAGGCTGCAGGGAGGGGCAGGCAGAGGCGGGCAGGGGACAAGGGAGAGGGCTGCTCCCAGGGCAAGGCTGAGACCCTGGTGCCAGCACAGGACGCCAACATCTGACTGGCGGCCCTGGAAGCAACCAGCCGGGAGGTTGGAGCAGGCAGCCCTGCCCTGGCTCAGGCCAGCTTTGCACAGGGGCTGCCCCCCACTGGGGCTTATCTGCAGAGGGTTCTGGAAGTAGAATCCTGGGACAGGGCTCCCAGCCGTTCCACCCTGTGTGGTGCCTAGAGGGATGGCAGGGGCCAGGAGCCGGATGGGCCCAACAGCGGCTGCTGACATCCCCCAACCCTGGCTCACAGGCCTGTGTGGGAACTTCAACCAGAACCAGGCTGACGACTTCACAGCCCTCAGCGGGGTGGTGGAGGCCACAGGCGCAGCCTTCGCCAACACCTGGAAGGCCCAGGCCGCCTGTGCCAATGCCAGGAACAGCTTTGAGGACCCCTGCTCCCTCAGTGTAGAGAATGGTACTCCTCGCCCCCACCCCCACAGTCACCCCAGGCTCAAGTGCCACCTAGCACCTTCCTGTCCCCTGGGCCACGGGGACCCCGGGTGGGATTGGGGACCCCATGGAGGCGGGTGGAAGGCATTGGGAGGAGGTGCTTGGGACCAGGCGGCCAGAATCCCCCAAGGTGCAGCAGGTAAGCCCCAAATTCCAACTCACTGTTCCCCAGGCTGAGGGGGTGCAGGCCTGCATGTTGGGGATGTGGGCTTTGTGGCAGGGCATGGAGATGGGGCCGGGTCTTCCCCACAGAGAACTACGCCCGGCACTGGTGCTCACGCCTGACTGACCCCACCGGCTCCTTCTCGCGCTGCCACTCCGTCATCAACCCCAAGCCTTTCCACTCAGTAAGAGGCCGTGAGGCCAGATCCCTACACCTGAGCAGGATGGGTGGGGGAGCCCTGGCGGGCTGGGGTCCCTGACGCCCCGATGCCCGCCCACCTCCGCAGAACTGCCTGTTTGACACCTGCAACTGTGAGAGGAGCGAGGACTGCCTGTGTGCCGCACTGTCCTCCTATGTGCACGCCTGCGCCGCCAAGGGCGTGCAGCTCAGCGGCTGGAGGGACGGCATCTGCAGTGAGTGCCTGCACTGGAGGGGGGATGTGTCCACGCTGCGTGGGGTCGGGGGACCCCGGCCAGCAGCAGCCGTCACTCACACGGTTCTCAGCCCAGAGCTTTGTGCCTCCTCATCCCAGCCTCGCAAGAACCTCGTATCCTTGCGATCGCCACGTCACAGACAGGGATGCTGAGTTGAAGATGGGGTGGGCGGGGGCTGGCCAGGCTGCTCGGCTGCTGACCTGTCCTCCCTGGTCCCACTGACCATAGCCAAGTACATGCAGAACTGCCCCAAGTCCCAGCGCTACGCCTACGTGGTGGACGCCTGCCAGCCGACTTGCCGCGGCCTGAGTGAGGCTGACGTCACCTGCAGCGTTTCCTTTGTGCCTGTGGACGGCTGCACCTGCCCCATGGGCACCTTTCTCAATGACGCAGGGGCCTGTGTGCCCGCCTGGGAGTGCCCCTGCTATGTTCACGGCACCGTGCTGGCTCCTGGAGAGGTCGTGCATGACGAAGGCGCTGTGTGGTAAGGGGCTGGGCAGGGGGGAAAGCAGGTCCCCGAGTGCTCCTCAAAGCCACCTCCCGCCCTCCCCGAAGGCTTCTGTGCCTCCCCCCGAGGGTTCTGAGACACGAGGGGCCAGGCTGGGGAGGGCGGCACAGGGTGGACCCAGCACATTCTAAAGAAAATTCCCGGCTGGGAAAGAGGCCAGGAGTGGAGGTGGCCCTGGGAGGATGCCTGCTGGCTGTTCTCAGCTGGGTCCAAACAGCAGCCCCTGCCAGGAAAGGTGGGTGGTCCCCACTCCCACCCTGGGTTCAAAGGCTGCTCCTAACTGCAGGGTCCTGGCTGCTTTGTCACCCACCTGTGTGTATTTACCCACGCGCCTCCAGGGGATCTGGGGGCTCCCAGCGAGCAGTGGCAGGCACCGTCCGGTCTTACGAGGAGGAGGCCAGGCTGGGGAGGCCCAGCGCTCCGTGGGGGCTCGGGAGCCTGGGGGTGGGGTCTGTGGGGTGAGGGCTGCAGGTCCAGGCCATGCCGTCCATCTCTTGTAGTTCGTGTGAGGGTGGGAAGCTGAGCTGCCTGGGAGCCTCTCTGCAGAAAAGCACAGGTAAGTGCCACCCCCGCCCCGCCCTTCCCGGCCCTGCCCCACCCCGCCCAGCCCTGCACCACGCAGCCCCGCACAGCCCCGCCCCGACTCGCCCCGACTCGTCCCACCCCACCTGAG
>NW_016806089.1:48661-78366 GCF_001698545.2 Rhinopithecus bieti
GGCAGCGGGTGGGGAGGGCAGGGGGCCAGCTGGCCAGGGCGAGATGGGGTCGTGACAGGAGACAGAGTTGCTGGGAAAGCCATGGGCCATCCTGTGCGTCCTCTGGAAAGTGGCCCAGGGCCAGTGGTGCTACCAGGAGCCTGGTGGGGCTGCGTGCCCTGCATTCACGGTGGGGAGTGTCACCCCTTCCACCGAGGATGGGTCAGGCTGGGCCTGGGGAGGCTGAGGCCCTGTGGTGACCTGCACAGGCCTGGGTGCTGGGTCTCAGGAAGTCCGGGAGGGCAGGCCCCTGTGAGCAGGCACCGTCCCTGGCCCCTCGCAGCACCTGCAGGAACCGGAGGTGGGAGTGCAGCCACCGGCTCTGCCTGGGCACCTGCGTGGCCTACGGGGACGGCCACTTCATCACCTTTGATGGCGAGCGTTACAGCTTTGAAGGCAGTTGCGAGTACATCCTGGCTCAGGTACGCCGCCCCCTTGCCCGCTCCTGCAGGCCAGGCACGCCCCGGCCCGCGGCCAGCAGCTTGTCTCTTCCTGGCCCAGGACTACTGTGGGGACAACGCCACTCACGGGACCTTCCGCGTCGTCACCGAGAACATCCCCTGTGGGACCACCGGCACCACCTGCTCCAAGGCCATCAAGCTCTTTGTGGAGGTGAGAGCGGCCCCGCTGTGAGCCCCCGACCCTGCAGCCAGCGAGCCGGCCCCCAGGCCGGCTGCACCCACAGGTTTTCAGCAGTGTCCTGGCCCCGGGATGCTGTTCCAAACAGCCACAAACCAGGGGGCTTAGACAGCAGAAATGCATTCTCAGTCCTGGAGCTGGAAGTCGGAGATCCAGGCGGGTAGGACCACATTCCCTGTTGAGGGCCTGGGGAGGTCCATCCTGCCTCTCCCAGCTTCACGGGCCACAGGTGTCCCTGGGCGGCGGTTGCCTGTGGCCTCCCGCTGTGTCTGCGTCTGTCTTCTCTTTTTGTTTTTTTTTTTCTTTTCTGTCTCTTGTAAAGACACTGGTCATTGGATTTAGGGCCCCCCAGGTAGTCCAGGACGACCTCATTTCAAGATGCTTCACTCCATCCCACCTGCAGAGACGCTTTCTCCCAATGAGGCCCCAGGCCGAGGTTCTGGGAGTTCGCATGTGGACAGACATTTCCAGGAGCCACCATTCACCCTGCCACACCCAGAGACACCCACTCCAGCAAAGGGGGGCCAGAGCTCCCGGGGAGAAAGAGCCACTGGCCGGGACACTCCCTGCAGATGGCGAGAGGGGCTGAGGACCACAGCAGATCAGGGGAGGCTGGTGTGGGGGCGTGGGGGCTGCATGCAGGGCTGGATAGGGAGCAGGGTGGGGTGGAGCCGGCCCACTGCGGCCTCTGCTACCCCCATGCGGCCCAGCATTCCCAGGCAGCCCCTGTTCCCAGCACTTCCTGGCCAGCCTTTTGCCAAACCTTCGCTGAGGGTCTCATGGACCCAGCTCGTTCCTAATGCCAGCCCCTTGTGCCAAGAGCCCCTGTGCACCTGCAGGGCCCTGCACTGGGTGGGGCATCCCCGGGTCTCAGGCCCCTCCCCGGGGGCCACAAGGTCAGCTTCCGGCCGCGTCTGCCTCCCCTGCAGAGCTACGAGTTGATCCTCCAGGAGGGCGCCTTTAAGGCAGTGGCGAGGGGGCCGGGCGGGGACCCGCCCTACAAGATCCGCTACATGGGGATCTTCCTGGTCATCGAGACCCGCTGGATGGCCGTGTCCTGGGACCGGAAGACCAGCGTGTTCATCCGACTGCACCAGGACTACAAGGTGAGCTCGGGCCGTGCACTCCTCAGCCCTGCAGGACCCTCTCACAACAACAGAAACCCCAGTGCCCGGTGGGGCCTGTGGGACTCACTGACCTGTGGGTACGTGAGCCTGGCTGGTAAGGGCCCTGCCTGTGGCCTCCACAGTGGGCAGAGGGTTTTACAGGGGAGCAGGTGCCACCCAGCAGCCCACCCATGGACCCACTGCACACCTGTCCCCTGCAAGTTCACCGGGCACTACCTGGGGAACCGGCTGCCCTCCCTCCCTCCCCCGAGGGCTCTGGACCCCAGGGCAGGCTCTGTGCTGCCTCCCACGGGTGCCTGTGGCCCCAGCTCCAGGGCCCCACTTTCTGGCTGCCTCTGCAGGGCAGGGTCTGCGGCCTGTGCGGGAACTTCGACGACCATGCCATCAATGACTTTGCCACGCGTAGCCGGTCCGTGGTGGGGGACGCGCTGGAGTTTGGGAACAGTTGGAAGCTCTCCCCGTCCTGCCCGGATGCCCTGGCGCCCAAGGACCCCTGCACGGCCAACCCCTTCCGCAAGTCCTGGGCCCAGAAGCAGTGCAGCATCCTCCATGGCCCTACCTTTGCCGCCTGCCGCTCCCAGGTGGGGCTTTGGTCTTGGCAGGCAGGGTCTGGTGGGGACAGCGGCTGCTCCGTTCCCGCTGAGAACTGGGTCTTCTGGGCACACGGCAGGGCTCCAAGGAGGGTCTGACCATGTCCCACGGCACACGGTCCTGGATGTCAGGTCCCAAGTCTGGATCTCCCATCAGCCCCGCACCTGTGCCTCCTGCCCCTGGCACGAAGCCATCTCGGCTGTTTCCCAGCCACTCCCTTGACCACAGCCTCAGCCACACCCAGAGGCTCACAGGGAGGGGTAGCCCTCGATGTGGCCCCAGCCACCCTCCTCTATGATCCCTAGACCTGCCCAATCCTCAGCGCAAACTGGAACGCCAGCCTGGCTCCCTGCCCAGCCAGGGAGGAATCAGAGATCAGCCTTAAGCAGACTTCCAAAAAGCAGTTTCCTGACCGGGCGCAGTGGCTCACGCCTGGAATCCCAGCACTTTGAGAGGCTGAGGCAGGTGGATCACCTGAGATCAGGGGTTTGAGACCAGCCTGGCCAACATGGTGAAACTCTATCTCTACTAAAAATACAAAAATTAGCCGGGTGTGGTGGTGTATGCCTATAATCCCAGCTACTCGGGAGGCTGAGGCAGGAGAATCCCTTGAACCCTGGAGGAGGAGGTTGCAGTGAGCCGAGATTGCGCCACTGCACTCCAGCCTGAGCAAAAAGAGTGAGACTCTGTTTCAAAACAAATAACCAAAAAACCAAAAAGCAGTTTCCTGTCATCTTAAGGAAGACTTGAGTGCCCACTTAGGCACACAGCATGGCGGTCAGAGGCTGAGATGTGGGGCTGGCATAGGGACAGCAGTGGGCACACTCGCTTGTGGGAGGCCCTGAAGCATTCTCACGTTGGCCGCCGCTTGCTCTCTTGAGAAGGCAGCTGGTGTCCCCTTGGAAGGTCCTGTGGCCTGACAAAGCTGAGCCCAGGTTCAGATGGGGCCTGAAAGGGGTGTGGGCTGCCTCGAGGAAGCAGGCAGCTCCCCATGGTCAGGACAGGTTCACAGCTCAGCTCCCTACGTGGCTGGTCTGGAAAGGAAGTGACCACTCCTTCCTTAGTGCATGTTCACTGCATGCCTGGAAGAGCCTGACATGTTCTGGGCTCACCCCAGTGACCCCTCGTCACCCCAGGGGACAAGGCCGACCCTCACAAAGCTTCCAGAGGAGACAGCAGCGTAGTGGGCGCTGGGTGGTTGGATGCTCAGACTTGGAGGGCCCTGGGCGGGGGTCACCATGGGGTTGGGTCGGCTGGAGGGAAGGTCCCCAGGTGGAAAGGAGGCCAGTACAACTGCAGCGGAGGGAGGTGGGGGTGAGGGCAGAGGGTGAGCAGGGGTGCTATGCTCCACGTGGATTTGAAACCTGTGGGCCACATGACCAGATCCACGTGATAGAAAGATCCAAAGAGCACATGTGAAGGCAGGCAGACAGACAGGTGCACAGGTGGGCAGATGGACAGGTGCACAGGTGGGCAGGTGCATAGGTGGGCAGGTGCACAGGTGGGCAGATGGAGAGGTGCACAGGTAGGCAGGTGCACAGGTGGGCAGATGGGCAGGTGCATAGGTGGGCAGGTGTACAGGTGGGCAGGTGGGCAGGGATATAGCTGGAAAAGGACACAGGTGGGCTGGAGAAGTGGTGCTGGGGCAGCTCCTATTTGGGGCACGCTCTGAGGTATTCCGGGACCCAGGAGTCAGGGAGCTCAGAGAGCTGCCATGGGGGGTTTTGAAATACAAATGGTTCCAGCGACTGGCCCTGGGCCAGCCGCCCCCTGGCCGGGGGGGACCTTGGCCTGGCTGAGCTGCACCTTGGCCTCACCCCTAGGTTGACTCCACCAAGTACTACGAGGCCTGCGTGAACGACGCGTGTGCCTGTGACTCGGGTGGTGACTGCGAGTGTTTCTGCACGGCTGTGGCTGCCTACGCCCAGGCTTGCCACGACGCGGGCCTGTGTGTGTCCTGGCGGACTCCGGACACTTGCCGTGAGTCGGGCTCTGTCCGTGGTGCTGAAGGGTGGAGCAGCCGGGGCAGGGGAGGAGGTGTGGCAGCCTCTGTAGGTGCATTGACCTGGGCCTGAGTCGCACACAGACATCCAACACGCATGTGCCTCCATGTGAGTGCACATGTTCCTATGCACAGAGGCAGACCTGTGCAAAACCACCAGACAGGTCACCCCAGCACGAGACGGCTCCTGGGGGACGGGAGTTCCAAGGGCAGGGCTGGGGAGTGGAGGGGAAGGTGAGGCACCACCTGGCCCAAGGCCCTGCATGTCTGGGACAAGCCTGGATCTGGCCCTGGGGACACCGGCCCCCACACCCAGGGTGGGGGCTGCCCTTCACAACAAGGGTGAGGGCCGGTGGGCGCCTCTTTAGCCTCCGCCCTCTGTGCCCCAGCTTTGTTCTGTGACTTCTACAACCCACACGGGGGCTGTGAGTGGCACTACCAGCCCTGTGGGGCACCCTGCCTAAAAACCTGCCGGAACCCCAGTGGGCACTGCCTGGTGGACCTGCCTGGCCTGGAAGGTGAGGGACAGCCTTTCTTGGATGGAGCCTCCTATCCTTGGGTTCCCGAGTGTACATGGGGGGCCGGGGTTCCCCAGGGATGTGGTGTAGGCTCCCTCAAACTGCACAATGCAAGCCTTGAGGGCAGGCCCCTGCTGGCTGGTAGGGGGCGGCTACTCCCTACAGCATGGCGCCCCTGGCTGGAGAGACTAAAGGGCCCCGGTGAGTCTTCTGCTCACTCTGCCGGCCCTAGGCTGCTACCCGAAGTGCCCACCCAGCCAGCCCTTCTTCAATGAGGACCAGATGAAGTGCGTGGCCCAGTGTGGCTGCTACGACAGGGATGGAAACTACTACGACATTGGCGCAAGAGTCCCCACAGCGGAGAACTGCCAGAGCTGGTGAGGGGGGGGGGAGCGGGTGGCGCTGGGGGAGCAGGGCTGGGGAGCAGGCCCCTCAGGCTGCCCCCCAGGCCCTCAGCTCACCTCTCCCCCACCCCCAGTAACTGCACGCCCAGTGGCATCCAGTGCGCTCATAGCCTTGAGGGTAAGGAAGGGCCAGGGGGGTGGGGGAGTGGTGAGGGCCAGGGCCAGGGGCTCGAAGGCACCGGGTGACTCTGGTCCATCCCCAGCCTGCACCTGCACCTATGAGGACAGGACCTACGGCTACCAGGATGTCATCTACAACACCACCGATGGGCTTGGTGCCTGTTTGATTGCCATCTGTGGAAGCAACGGCACCATTGTCAGGAAGGCTGTGGCATGTCCTGGAACTCCGGCCACGACGCCATTCACCTTCACCACTAGCTGGGTCCCCCACTCCACGACAAGTAAGCCCTGCCTGGCTCTCCTGAGGCCCGGTCATGTCTGGGTAACAAGGAGGGAACCCCTGGGCTCTTAATGCAGGTGCCCTGAATGGTAGCAACAGTCCCAATCCACTGACCTGCCGAGCTCTGTCTAGGGGTGCACGGCCCCCCCAACACCCTGTGTGTCTTCAGGGGCTCCCCAGGAAGCCAAGGGGGCAGTAAAGCTTTCCCAGACTCCATCCCATCCCTCAGCATGGCCTATCCCAGCTGGCCGGCTCCCTCAAGGCCAGGCTGCCAGGCTCCAGTCCCTCATGCAGAAATCCTCTAACCAAGGCTAAGGCAGGCACCTGGGGTCCCCAGTATCCCACAGGGGCAGGGCCAGCCCTGGGACAAGGGTCCTCTGGGGCCCCTCCACCTTGTGAGGCCAGGACTGGAGGATGCTGAGCCAGGACCCCTCTCCCACGCCCCTTGCAGGCCCGGCCCTCCCGGTCTCCACCGTGTGTGTCCGCGAGGTCTGCCACTGGTCCAGCTGGTACAACGGGCACCACCCAGAGCCTGGTCTGGGAGGCGGAGACTTTGAGACATTTGAAAACCTGAGGCAGAGAGGGTACCAGGTGTGCCCTGTGCCAGCCGACATCGAGTGTCGGGCAGGGCAGCTTCCCGACATGCCACTGGGGGAGCTGGGCCAGCAGGTGGACTGTGACCGCGTGAGGGGACTGATGTGCGCCAACAGCCAGCAGAGCCCCCCGCTCTGTCACGACTATGAGCTGCGGGTTCTCTGCTGTGAATACGTGCCCTGTGGCCCCTCCCTGGCCCCAGGCACCAGCCCCCAGCCCTCCCTCAGTGCCAGCACGGAGCCTGCTGTGCCTACCCCTACCCAGACCACAGCAACTGAAAAGACCACCCTGTGGGTGATCCCGAGCATCCGGTCAACAGCAGCCCTCACCTCACAGACTGGGTCCAGCTCAGGCCCCACGACGGTCACCTCCCTGGCCCCAGGTACCACTACCTGCCAGCCCCGGTGTCAGTGGACAGAGTGGTTTGATGAGGACTACCCCAAGTCTGAACAACTTGGAGGGGACGTTGAGTCCTACGATAAGATCAGAGCCGCAGGAGGGCACTTATGTGAGCAGCCTAAGGACATAGAGTGCCAGGCCCGAGACTTTCCCCACTGGCCCCTGGCGTCAGGTGGGGCAGAAGGTGCACTGTGGGACGTCCGCTTTGGCCGGCGGGTCTGCAGGAACTGGGAGCAGGAGGGGCAGGGGATATTCAAATGTGCTACAAACTACCAGGATCCGGGGTCCTGTGCTGCAGCCACCGGACACTGCAGGTGGGACGAGCCACAACCCCACCACCAGCCACAGAGCTGGAACGGCCACCCACCACCACCACCACCCAGGTCCTGTATCTCAACGCTGCAGTCAACAAGTAGCCTGGGGGTGACCAGCACCACCAGTAGTCCCCACCCTCTCAAAAAGGACTGACATCCCCCAGACCACGGGGGCACCCTGGTACAGCCACCACAGGAGGCCCCCGGTTCCTGCAAGGCTCCACAGAACCCCAGCTGGTCCCAGGGGTGGCCACATCCAGCCTTCCAACACTGCTCCCAGTCCTGCCAGGGACCACGAGAGTTCGGGCACATGGCATCCTCACAGCCACCCCACGCCAGCCCCAACGACAACGGCAACCTCCAGAGCTCACCTGGACAGGCACAGCCGATTCCGGCTCCAAACAGCCGCTGACCACCGAAGCCTGGCCCGACACTCTCAAGCGAACTTTACCTCTCAGGCTGAGAACCAGCACCTCCCAGGACAGAGACGACGCTGAGCCCCTTGATTGACGGCCACCACCAGCCAGAGCCACTACCCACTGTCAACCGAAGTGTGAGTGGACAGAGTGGTGTTGACGTGGATTCCCAACCTCAGGAGGTCGCCAGGCGGGACATGGGAAACTTTGAAAACATCAGGGCCGCTGGGGTAAGATGTGCTGGGCACCAAAAGAGCATAAGGAAGTGGCCGGGCGGAGATACTACCCCGAGGTAAGCATTCGACCAGATCGGGCAGGTGCTGACTGCCAGCTCTGGAGACGGGGCTGAATCTGCAAAGAATGAGGGACCAGACAGGCAGGTTCAACATGTGCTTAACTACAATGTGCGTGTGCTCTGCTGTGACACTACAGCCAATGCCCCCGACAAGCCGCCCCACGCCACTCCTCCACACAGGCACCAGACTCACCCTCCGATGGGGCCACCAGCCCACAGTGACTGCCTCCACAGCCATTGCACCTGGAGCACAAGTCACCAGCAGTAACAGCGCGATCCTCAACTCTGGCCACCACTCAAACTGGCCCAGCTGTCTCCAAGTCCACAGAGAGGGTATCCCTCCCCAGTCCCTCTGCCCCCTCCACCTTCCACCACCCAGCCTCCCTCCCTAGCCAGGGGGGCAGCAGACCTCCCAGGGCTCCATCCATGCCCACCAGTCCAACTGTGACCAGCACCCTCCACAACGTCACCCCTGGTGACCGCCCATGTGCATACAACCCTGCGGATCTCTCTCTGTCTCCATCAGGACGACCCTGCCCTCTGGCCCCCGTCCTTCCAGACCCGGCCGTAGGGCTGGCTGTGCCACTGCACCCGTGACAGACTGGTTTGATGAGGACTACCCCAGCTCTGACCCTGATGGTGGGGACTTTGAGACCTTTGGGGTCATCCGCTCTGCTGGCCACACCTTCTGCGAGCATCCATGGGACATTGAGTGCCGCTCTGAGAAGGAGCCCAACCAACCCCTGGAGGCCCTGGGGCAGGTGGTGCAATGTGACGTGAGCATTGGGCTGGTGTGTAGGAACCGTGACCAGTCTGGGCCCCTGTGGTACTGCCACAACTTTCATGTGCGGCTGTTGTGCTGTGATGACAGCCACTGTGCCACCACTTCCACGAGCACCAGATCCATGGGTACCACTTCCACGAGCACCGGATCCACAGCTACCACTCCCATGAGCACCGGACCCACGGTTACCACTCCCACGAGCACCGGATCCACAGTTACCGTGCCCATAAGCACTGGTTCCACGGCTGCCACACCCAGGAGCACAGGCGCCACACCCAGGAGCACAGGCGCCACAGCCAGGCACTCTTCCACCCCAGGAACAGCTCACACTGTGAAAGTGCTGACCACCACAGCCATCAAAACCCAGGCCACCAGCTCCACAGCCACCCCTCCTCCACCTCAAGCACTGCTCAGACCCCAAAGGGTCGACCACCACAACCACCACAACTGTGGCTGCCAGCTCCACGGTGACTTCCCACACCCCAGCAGGAACCACTGGTACCACCCTGGGTGGTACCACCTTGATCCTCACAGAGCCAACCACTAAAGCCACCGTGACCATGCCCACTGGCTCCATGGCCACCGCCTCCTCCAGCCAAGGAACAGCTCACACCCCAAAAGTGCTGACCACCACGACCATCACAACCATGGCCACCACCTCCAAAGCCACCCCTCCCCACCCCAGCAACTGCTGCCACCCCAAATGTGCTGACCACCATGACCACGACACCCACAGTCACCGGCTCCAAAGCCACTCCCTCCTCCAGTCCAGGGACTGCACCCACCCTTCCAGCACTGACAAGCACAGCCACCACACCCACAGCTACAAGCTTTACAGCCATCCCCTCTTCCTCTCTGGGGACCACCTGGACCCTCACAGCACAGACCACCACACCCACAGCCACCATGTCCACAGCCAGACCCTCCTCCACTTCAGAGACTCCCCATATTTTCACAGGGCTTACCACCATGGCCACCACAACCGGGGCCACTGGCTCCATGGCCACCGCCTCCTCCAGCCCAGGAACAGCTCACACTACCAAAGTGCTGACTACCACAACCATGGGTTTCACAGCCACTCCCTCCTCCAGCCCAGGGACTGCACGCACACTTCCAGTGCGGATCCGCACAAACACCACACCCACAACCAGAGGCTCCAGGGTGACCTCCTCCTCCATCCCAGGGACCACCCACACCCCACAGTGCTGACCAACACCACCACAACTGTGGCCACTGGCTCTATGGCAACACCCTCCTCTAGCCCACAGACTGCTGGTACACCCTCAGCACTGGCCACCACGGTCACAACAATCACGGCCACAGGCTCCACCACCACCCCTCCTCCACTCCAGGGACAACTCCCATCTCCCCAGTGCTGACCACCACGGCCACCACACCTGCAGCCACCAGCACCACAGTAGCTCCCTCCTCTGCCCTAGGGACCACGCATACACCCCAGTGCTGTCCACCACAGCCACCACACATGGGCGATCCCAGCTCCCCGAGAGTCCCCGCACGGTACCCACAGCCCAGACTTCCATGGCCACCTCGGGCACCACCCACATCACAGAGCCATCCACGGTGACTTCCCACACCCCAGCAGGAACCACCAGTACCACCTCACACTCGACTCCAGCCCTGTCCAGACCTCACACTCACAGCAGAACCACTGAGTCACGCCCTTCTCCAGGGAAGACCACCCCAGGCCTCACCACGGCCACCTCCAGGACCACGGCCATGGCCACACCCAGCGAGACCCGCACCTCGACCCTGCTGCCCAGCAGCCCCACATCGGCCCCCACGACCCCAGTGGTGTCCACGGGCTGTGAGCCCCAGTGTGCCTGGTCAGACTGGCTGGACTACAGCTACCCCATGTCGGGGCCCTCTGGCGGGGACTTGGAGACCTACTCCAACATCCGTGCGGCTGGAGGGGCCATCTGTGAGCAGCCCTTGGGCCTTGAATGCCGCGCCCAGGCCCAGCCTGGTGTCCCCCTGCGGGAGTTGGGCCAGGTCGTGGAATGCAGCCTGGACGTCGGCCTGGTCTGCAGGAACCGTCAGCAGGTGGGGAAGTTCAAGATGTGCTTCAACTACGAAATCCGTGTTTTCTGCTGCAACTACAGCCACTGCCCCAGCACCCCGGCCAGCAGCTCCATGGCCACGCCCTCCTCCACTCCGGGGACGACCGGGATCCTCACAGAGCCGACCACTGCAGCCATCACAACAGTGGCCACGGGCTCCACAGCCATCCCCTCCTCCATCCCAGGGACTACTCAAATCACCAAAGTGTTTCCCACCACAGCTGCAACAACTGAAGCCACTGGCTCCACGGCCAACCCCTCCTCCACCCCAGGGACCACCGGCTCCACAGCCAACTACTCCTCCACTCCTGGGACCACCTGGATCCTCACAGAGCCAACCACAACATTGACCACGACTGTGGCCACCGGCTCCACAGTCACCCCCTCCTCCACCCCAGCAACTGCTGCCACCTCAGAATTGCTGACAACCACGGCCACAAAACCCACAGCCACTGGCTCCAAAGCCACTCCCTCCACCAGTCCAGGGACTGCATCCACCCTTCCAGTTGTGCTGACAAGCACAGCCAACACACCCACAGCTACCAGCTTTACAGCCATCCCGTCCTCCTCCCTGAGAACCACTTGGAACCTCACAGCACAGACCACCGCACCAACGGCCACCCAGTCCACAGCCCANCGCCACAGCCAGGCACTCTTCCACCCCAGGAACAGCTCACACTGTGAAAGTGCTGACCACCACAGCCATCAAAACCCAGGCCACCAGCTCCACAGCCACCCCCTCCTCCACCTCAAGCACTGCTCAGACCCCCAAAGGGTCGACCACCACAACCACCACAACTGTGGCTGCCAGCTCCACGGTGACTTCCCACACCCCAGCAGGAACCACTGGTACCACCCTGGGTGGTACCACCTTGATCCTCACAGAGCCAACCACTAAAGCCACCGTGACCATGCCCACTGGCTCCATGGCCACCGCCTCCTCCAGCCAAGGAACAGCTCACACCCCAAAAGTGCTGACCACCACGACCATCACAACCATGGCCACCACCTCCAAAGCCACCCCCTCCCCCACCCCAGCAACTGCTGCCACCCCAAATGTGCTGACCACCATGACCACGACACCCACAGTCACCGGCTCCAAAGCCACTCCCTCCTCCAGTCCAGGGACTGCACCCACCCTTCCAGCACTGACAAGCACAGCCACCACACCCACAGCTACAAGCTTTACAGCCATCCCCTCTTCCTCTCTGGGGACCACCTGGACCCTCACAGCACAGACCACCACACCCACAGCCACCATGTCCACAGCCAGACCCTCCTCCACTTCAGAGACTCCCCATATTTTCACAGGGCTTACCACCATGGCCACCACAACCGGGGCCACTGGCTCCATGGCCACCGCCTCCTCCAGCCCAGGAACAGCTCACACTACCAAAGTGCTGACTACCACAACCATGGGTTTCACAGCCACTCCCTCCTCCAGCCCAGGGACTGCACGCACACTTCCAGTGCGGATCCGCACAAACACCACACCCACAACCAGAGGCTCCAGGGTGACCTCCTCCTCCATCCCAGGGACCACCCACACCCCCACAGTGCTGACCAACACCACCACAACTGTGGCCACTGGCTCTATGGCAACACCCTCCTCTAGCCCACAGACTGCTGGTACACCCTCAGCACTGGCCACCACGGTCACAACAATCACGGCCACAGGCTCCACCACCACCCCCTCCTCCACTCCAGGGACAACTCCCATCTCCCCAGTGCTGACCACCACGGCCACCACACCTGCAGCCACCAGCACCACAGTAGCTCCCTCCTCTGCCCTAGGGACCACGCATACACCCCCAGTGCTGTCCACCACAGCCACCACACATGGGCGATCCCAGCTCCCCGAGAGTCCCCGCACGGTACCCACAGCCCAGACTTCCATGGCCACCTCGGGCACCACCCACATCACAGAGCCATCCACGGTGACTTCCCACACCCCAGCAGGAACCACCAGTACCACCTCACACTCGACTCCAGCCCTGTCCAGACCTCACACTCACAGCAGAACCACTGAGTCACGCCCTTCTCCAGGGAAGACCACCCCAGGCCTCACCACGGCCACCTCCAGGACCACGGCCATGGCCACACCCAGCGAGACCCGCACCTCGACCCTGCTGCCCAGCAGCCCCACATCGGCCCCCACGACCCCAGTGGTGTCCACGGGCTGTGAGCCCCAGTGTGCCTGGTCAGACTGGCTGGACTACAGCTACCCCATGTCGGGGCCCTCTGGCGGGGACTTGGAGACCTACTCCAACATCCGTGCGGCTGGAGGGGCCATCTGTGAGCAGCCCTTGGGCCTTGAATGCCGCGCCCAGGCCCAGCCTGGTGTCCCCCTGCGGGAGTTGGGCCAGGTCGTGGAATGCAGCCTGGACGTCGGCCTGGTCTGCAGGAACCGTCAGCAGGTGGGGAAGTTCAAGATGTGCTTCAACTACGAAATCCGTGTTTTCTGCTGCAACTACAGCCACTGCCCCAGCACCCCGGCCAGCAGCTCCATGGCCACGCCCTCCTCCACTCCGGGGACGACCGGGATCCTCACAGAGCCGACCACTGCAGCCATCACAACAGTGGCCACGGGCTCCACAGCCATCCCCTCCTCCATCCCAGGGACTACTCAAATCACCAAAGTGTTTCCCACCACAGCTGCAACAACTGAAGCCACTGGCTCCACGGCCAACCCCTCCTCCACCCCAGGGACCACCGGCTCCACAGCCAACTACTCCTCCACTCCTGGGACCACCTGGATCCTCACAGAGCCAACCACAACATTGACCACGACTGTGGCCACCGGCTCCACAGTCACCCCTCCTCCACCCCAGCAACTGCTGCCACCTCAGAATTGCTGACAACCACGGCCACAAAACCCACAGCCACTGGCTCCAAAGCCACTCCCTCCACCAGTCCAGGGACTGCATCCACCCTTCCAGTTGTGCTGACAAGCACAGCCAACACACCCACAGCTACCAGCTTTACAGCCATCCCGTCCTCCTCCCTGAGAACCACTTGGAACCTCACAGCACAGACCACCGCACCAACGGCCACCCAGTCCACAGCCCACGCCTCCTCCACTCCAAGGACCACCCACACCTCCACAGCACTAACCACCACGGCCACCACGACCCAGGCCACTGGCTCCACGGCCACCCTCCTCACCTCAGGAACAGCTCACACCTCTAAAGTGCTGACCACCATGGCCATCACCACAAGCTCCACAGCCACCCCTTCCTCCAGCCCAGGGACTGCAAGCACCCTTACAGCACTTATCACCACAAACACCACACCCACAACCAGCGGCTATACAGTGACCCCCTCCTCCATCCCAGGGACCACCCTCACACCCCCACAGTGCTGACCAACACCACCACAACTGTGGCCACTGGCTCTATGGCAACACCCTCCTCTAGCCCACAGACTGTGGCCCACAGTTCCACAGCCACCTCCTCCTACACTCCAGGGACTACCTCAATCCTCATAGAGCCGATCACTACAGCCATCACAACAGTGGCCACGGGCTCCACAACCAGGCCCTCCTCCCCTCCGGGGACAACCAGGCTCCTCACAGAGCCAACCACCACTGCCACCATAACTGTGGCCACCAGTTCCATGGCAACGTCCTCCACTCAAGGGACGACCTCGATCTTCACAGAGCCAACCACTACTGCCGTCACAACAGTGACCACAGGCTCCACGGCCACGCCCTCCTCTACTCCGGGGATGACAGAGATCCTCACAGAGCTGACCACTACAACCATCACAGCAGTGGCCACGGGCTCCACGGCCATGCCCTCCTCCACTCCGGGGACGGCCAGGATCCTCACAGAGCCGTCCACTGCAACCATCAGAACAGTGGCCACGGGCTCCACGGCCACACCCTCCTCCGCTCTGGGGACGACCAGGATCCTCACAGAGCCGACCACTACAGCCATCCCAACAGTAGCCACGGGCTCTATGGCCACGCCCTCCTCCACTCTGGGGACAACCGGGATCCACACAGAACCAAACACCACTGCCACCATAACTGTGGCCACCAGCTCCATGGCCACACCCTCCTCCACTCTGGCGTCGACCTGGATCCTCACAGAGCCTAGCACTACAGCCATCACAACAGTGGCCACCAGCTCCACGGCCACGCCCTCCTCCTCTCCGGGGACAATCACGCTCCTCACAGAGCCAACCACCGCTGCCACCAGAACTGTGGCCACCAGCTCCACAGCCACACCTTCCTCCACTCCAGGGACAACCTGGATCCTCACAGAGCCTAGCACTACAGCCATCACAACAGTGGCCACGGGCTCCACAGCCACGCCCTCCGCCACTCCGGAGACGACAGGGATCCTCACAGAGCCAACCACCACTGCCACCATAACTGTGGCCACTGGTTCCAGAGCCAACCCCTCCTCCACTCCAGGGACGACTGGGATCCTCACAGAGCCGACCAGCACAGCCATCACAACAGTGGCCACAGGCTCCACGGCCACACCCTCCTCCACTCCAGGGATGACCTCGATCCTCACAGAGCCGACCACTACAACCATCACAACAGTGGCCACTGGCTCCACAGCCAACCCCTCCTCCACTCCAGGGACAACCTCGATCCTCACAGAGCCGACCACTACAGCCATCACAACAGTGGCCACGGGCTCCACGGCCACACCCGCCTCCACTCCAGGGATGACCTCGATCCTCACAGAGCTGACCACTACAGCCATCACAACAGTGGCCACGGGCTCCATGGCCACGCCCTTCTCCACTCGGGGGACGACTGGGATCCTCACAGAGCCAATCAACACCGCCACCATAACTGTGGCCACCCATTCCACGGCCACGCCCTCCTCCACTCCAGGGATGACCTCGATCCTCACAGAGCCGATCACTACAGCCATCACAACGGTAGCCACGGGCTCCATGACCACGCCCTCCTCCTTTCCAGGGACGACCAGGCTCCTCACAGAGCCAACCACCACTGCCACCGTAACTGTGGCCACCAGCTCCATGGCCATGCCCTCCACTCAAGGGACGACCTTGATCCTCACAGAGCCAAACACTACCGCCATCACAACAGTGGCCACAGGTTCCACGGTCATGACCTCCTCCACTCTAGGGACAACCGGGATCCTCACAGAGCCGACCACTACAACCATCACAACAGTGGCCACAGGCTCCACGGCCACACCCTCCTCCACTCTGGGGACGACCGGGATCCTCACAGAGCCGACCACTACAGCCATCACAACAGTGGCCACAAGGTCCACGGCCACGCCCTCTTCCACTTCAGCGTCGACCTGGATCCTGACAGAGCCGAGCACTACAGCCATCACAACAGTGGCCACGGGCTCCACGGCCATCCCCTCCTCCACTCCGGGGACCACTGTGATCTTCACAGAGCCGACCACCACTGCCACCATAACTGTGGCCACTAGCTCCACAGCTATCCCCTCCTCCACTCCAGGGACGACCTGGATCCTCACAGAGCCGACCACTCTAGCCACCCCGACTGAGGCCACTGGCTCCACAGCCACCATACCCACAGTGCCCAGCTCCTCAGCCACCCCCTTCTCCAGCCCAGGGACTGCAGGCACCCTTCCAGTGCAGACCACTACAGCAACCACGACCATGGCCAGTAGGTCTACGGCCATCCCCTCCTCCACTGTGAGAACAGCTCGCACCCCCAAAGTGCTGACCACCACGGCCCCCAGGCCCACAGCCACTGGCTCCACGGTTCCCAGATCATCCACCCTGGGGACCACTCACACCCCCGCAGTGCTCCCCAGCAGCCTGCCAGCCTTCAGCGTGTCCACTGTGTCCTCCTCAGTCCTCACCACCCTCAGACCCACTCACTTCCCCAGCTCCCACTTCTCTACTCCCTGCTTCTGCAGGGCATTTGGACAGTTCTTCTCACCCGGTGAGTGGATGTGGATAATGCTCTTGTACCCTTTCCCCACATGCTACGCTAACCTGGGTCTGCCTGTCCTGGGAGCCAGTTGCTTTCTCCCTGCCAGCCATGCTTGTTCCCCATTGGCCTCACCTGGCTCCCCCTGGCCACACCCGGTCCCCACCGGCCACGCTCAGTCTCTGCCCTCCACAGTCCCTCCCTGGAACAGCTGCTCCCTTCTGCGTGGCCTCTGCCTTTGCTCCCCCGGGACTCTGGCTTGCTGGTTGCTGGGAGTGGCTTATCTCCCTACGGTGTTGTTCTTCACAGGGGAAGTAATCTACAATAGGACAGACCGAGCCGGCTGCCAATTCTATGCCGTGTGCAACCAGCACTGTGGCCTCGACCGCTTCCAGGGCACCTGCCCCACCTCCCCACCACCAGCGTCCTCCACCCCGCTGCCCTCGCCCTCCCCTGTCCCTGGCTGTGACAATGCCAACCCTCCCCGGCAGGTGGGCCCCGCCCGCCCTCCACCTCCCCTGCTGTGTACATAGGGTCTGGGTTGGCTGGAGGCACAGCCCCCGAGGCCCAACTCAGTGACCCCCCGCCAGTAGCTCCAGCTGGAGGAGGCACACAGGGTCTGGGGGCCAGGCTAGCACAGGGGCCGCCCTCCCCAGGCAGGCTCTTGTGGCTACCTGGGGCTGTGGGCCACGAGGGGTGGGATGGGCAAGGGATGGGTCCCGTGAGCCGGTCCAGGTGAGGACGTGTATGTTCCTGCTGCAGGTGAATGAGACCTGGACCCTGGAGAACTGCACGGTGGCCAAGTGCGTGGGTGACAACCGTGTTGCCCTGCTGGACCCAAAGCCTGTGGCCAACGTCACCTGCGTGAACAAGCACCTGCCCATCAAAGTGTCGGACCCGAGCCAGCCCTGTGACTTCCACTATGAGTGCGAGTGTGAGTGCGTGGGTGGCCGCGGGACTCCCCCGGGGGGCAGGTGGAGCAGAGGGTGCCATCGGACAAGCTGGCAGAATGGGGTATGGTGGGGCGTGGTGGGGCATGGTGGGGTGTGGTGGGCATAGTGAGGCATGGTGGGCTCTGGTGGGGTGAGGTGGGGCACGGTGGGGCACAGTGGGGCATGGTGGGGTGCAGTAGGGTGCAATGGGGCATGATGGGGTGCAGTAGGGCATGGCAGGGGTGGTGGGGCATGGTGGGGATGTTTGGCAGATGGGTGGCATCCCTTCAGGAAACCATCTTGTACCATGATGTCTCGGGCCTCAGTGGTGCAGTTGTGTGAGCTCTTAGTGTGCAGGCTCTGTGTCCACAGGGGTGAAAATGCTGACACAGCCCAAAGGAGAGGGAGCAGAGGCCAGGTTGCTGAGCTTGCCTGCACATCAGCCTGTGTGGTTTGAAAGGGACCCCATCCAGGGGCTTCTGGGGCCTGGAGAAGCTCAGGATGGAAATGGGAGCCCAGAGGAGCTTTTGTCTCCTGGGTCCTAACAGCGGCTTCCATCACTGTGCGGGACCCGCCGCTGAGAGGTGACGGCGTTCTCTCTCCTCCCCACGTCCTTGGCTCAGGGCTGCTGTTCCAAACCACCACAAGCTGGGGAGCTTAGACAATAGAAACACGCTCTCCGTTCTGGAGCTAGAAGTCTGAGATCAGGGCTACGCTCCCTGCCGAGGGTCTGGGGAGCTCCTTCCTGCCTCCCCCAGCTTTGGGGGCTCCAGGTGTCCCTTGGCTGGGACCGCATCCCTCCAATCCCCGCCTCTGTCTCTCTGTGGCCTCCCCTCTCTGTGTCTCTTCTGTCTCCTGTGGGGACACTGGTCATTGGATTGCGGGCCCACCCAGCTAGTCCCCGATGATGTCACTTCAAGATGCTTCCCTTAACCCCATCGGCAAAGACGCTTTCTCCCGGCAAAGCCACATGCAGAGGTTCTGGGGTGGCCATAGATTTCTGGGGGACACCATTGCAAACACCGGATCCATTTTATAGACAAGGCAGTTGAGGCCCTAGGGCTTCAGTGGCTCCCCCAGGTGGCAGTCACGGTGGTGACACTGGCTGCCATGGCGCCTGGGGAGCGAGGGCACCACCACGGAGCCTGCCAGCCCGTCCATCTGTGTCCCGCAGGCATCTGCAGTGTGTGGGGCAGTTCCCACTATTCCACCTTTGACGGCACCTCTTACACCTTCCGGGGCAACTGCACCTATGTCCTCATGAGAGAGATCCACGCACGCCTTGGGAATCTCAGCCTCTACTTAGACAACCACTACTGCGCGGCTGCTACTGCCAGCTGCTCCCGCGCCCTCAGCATCCACTACAAGTCCATGGATATCGTCCTCACCGTCACCATGGTGCATGGGAAGGAGGAGGACCTGGTGAGTCCAGGCTGCGGGCGGCACAGTGTTGGCCCAGTCCCAACCACACCTGGGCAGGCCGACTGCAGGCCGGGTGACCCAGGTGCCGCAGCGATGGCCCGGTGCCCAAGACAGCTCCCAGGGGGCAGGGAAGGCCTGTGGGGCCGCCTTAGGCCGAGCACACCTTGTGGCCTAAATGCAGTCGACCGGAGACCCCGGGCCCTCAGGGAAGATCTGGGCTTTGGGGTGAGGGATATACAGGGGGTCTCTGCACGTCGAGGCAGAGCCCCAAAGGCAAGCCCCACTCCCCGAGCCCAGCTGGCACTGCCTCCCAGCTCAGGGTTCCCCCGGATTCCCCCAGATCCTGTTTGACCAAATTCCGGTGAGCAGCGGTTTCAGCAAGAACGGCGTGCTTGTGTCTGTGACGGGGACCACCACCATGCGCGTGGACATTCCTGCCCTGGGTGTGAGCGTCACCTTCGATGGCCACGTCTTCCAGGCCCGGCTGCCCTACGGCCTCTTCCACAACAACACCGAGGGCCAGTGTGGTGAGTGGGCGGCGGGTCCTGCCCCGGCCAGGGCTGCTGCTGGGCCTGACGACCCGGTGAGCATAGGGGAAGCCCGGGGAGGGGAATGAGTGGGGGAGGCAGGTGGGGTCTGTGAAGGGCTACCCGGATTCCAGCCCCGCGGTGACACCTCGCCCGCAGGCACCTGCACCAACAACCAGAGGGACGACTGTCTCCAGCGGGACGGAACCACTGCCGCCAGCTGTAAGGACATGGCCAAGACTTGGTTGGTCCCTGACAGCAGAAAGGACGGCTGCTGGGCCCCGACTGGCACGCCCCCCACTGCCAGTCCCCCGGCCCCGGTGTCTAGTGCACCCCACCCCCAGCCCGTGCCCGCCGCAGCCGCTCTGTGATCTGATGCTGAGCCAGTGAGTCCTCCCCTCGGGGGTTGCAGGCCCTGGGGCGCCCCCGCCTGCCCACACGCACGCAGCTCCCTGGGGCCGGGCGGAGGCATGCTGATTGCTTTGCCCCACAGGGTCTTTGCCGAGTGCCACGACCTTGTCCCCCCGGGCCCATTCTTCAATGCCTGCATCAGCGACGGCTGCCAGGGCCGCCCCGAGGTGCCCTGCCAGAGCCTGGAGGCCTACGCAGCACTCTGCCGCGCCCGGGGAGTGTGCAGTGACTGGCGAGGTGCAACTGGCGGCCTGTGCGGTGAGTGGGGGCAGCCCTGGGCCCCCCCAGACCCCTCGGCCTGAGTGGCCTGTGTGGTGAGTGGGGGTGGCCCTGGGCTCCCCAGACCTCTCAGCTTGTCTGACACCTCTCTGTGCCCACAGATCTCACCTGCCCACCCACCAAAGTATACAAGCCGTGCGGCCCCATACAGCCTGCCTCCTGCAATTCCAGGTGAGTACAGGGATGGCTGGCGCCTTCCCCACCACCCAGGCCTGCCTGACTGGTCAGGGGGGAGCAGGAGGAGGCCAGAGGGTATCCCGCTGGGAGTCACAGATCTCTGGGTTGCCCCTGAGCCCAGGACTCCTTGGAAAACATCCCCTGCTGCTCCCAGATGCCTTAGAGACAAGAGTCAGGCAGGGGGCACATCCCTGGCTAGGCCTGGCCCCCCATCCCCACCTGGCTCCGCCCCTGAGTCCCACCCATCCCCGACTACCCTTAGCCCCACCCAGCCCCATCCCCAACCCCGCCCACTCTGAGTCCCGCACTCCATCCATTCGTCTCCTTCCCCGCTCCCCACTGCCCATCCTTGGGACTCACATGGATAACAGTACCGGGAGGCCTCCTGGATCTCTAGGTCCCAGGGCCTCTCTTGTCGCCCTGCAGGAACCAGAACCCACAACTGGAGGGGCTGGCGGAGGGCTGCTTCTGCCCTGAGGACCAGATCCTCTTCAGCGCACACACGGACACCTGCGTGCAGTCCTGCGGTAAGCTCCTCCACCTGCCGCGGGGCACGACCCTGGGCCCAACCCAAGCACACGCAGGATGGGAGGGGCCGCCCAGGCCCGCGACATGCTCTCCCCTCTCCCCAGCTGACCCCTGCGACCTGTTCTGCGCCCCTAGAGGCACAAGATGGCCCTATTGTGGCCCTGAGCCCTGCAGAGTCCCCACGGTCCCCTGAAGCCCCACTGGGAGGCTCCGTCCTTGTGTGATCCTGCGGTGCTGCCTCGCCTGAGCCCTGCCTCCCACCACCATGGCCGAGGCTTCCATGCACTGACAGCTGGGCTCACGGTGCCCTGGCCTGAGCTCCAGCCACATCTGACACCCCGAAAGTTCTCCAGGGCCTTCCATCCCATGGAGGAAGCAGGCGCCAGGCCTGAGAGCACCTCCCGTGCTCTCAGGGACCAAAGGCCCCTCCGCCTGCAACCTCAGCACCCTCAGTGACGCCGTACTGTTTTCTTTCCAGCCTGCGTGGGACCTGATGGGTTTCCCAAATCTGTGAGTGGCTCCACCCCCACCTGCCCTACCCCACCCTCTTGCGAGCTTAGGGAGGGAGCGAAGGAGCAATCTCCATCCCACAGGGCAGCTGTGGGGTGCCCGAGTGTGACATGGACGTGTCGGTGGTTGGTGTGGGCTTCCTGCCCCCCCAGTCTGGGTCACTCGGGTACCAGCCCAAGGGAGGGGGTGGCCGGACAGATGCCCAGGGTTGACCTATGCCTGTCCAGGAGCCCTCAAGGACCCCCTCAATCCATTCCAGCCCGGGCAGCAGTGGATCAGCAACTGCCAGTCCTGCGTGTGTGATGAGGGCTCAGTGTCGGTGCAGTGCAAGCCCCTGCCCTGTGAGGCCCAGGGTCAGCCCCCACCGTGCAGCCACCCCGGCTTCATGACCGTGACCAGGCCCCGGGCCGACAACCCCTGTTGCCCTGAGACGGTGTGCGGTAAGACCCTGTGGAGCAGAGGTGCCCAGTGTAGGGTGAGGGGGAACAGAGCTGGTGCCCACCAGGGGCCCGTGGGGTGGGCACAGGAGAGCAGAGGAGAGCCACTGTGTCCTGGCACGACCGCGGCGGGACCACTCGGCAGAGATGGCTCCAGGTGCATTATTCGCCTCCTAAAGATGAGGCTGGTGACCTCAGGCCTGCCCAGGAGTGGCCCGGGGACGTGGGAAGCAGCGGGGAGGTGGCCAACCAAGGGGCCTGGAGGGAGCCCCGAGGGGCCGTGAGGCAGTCAGGTCCTCAGGGAAGAGCACGCCTGAGACTTATGCTGGGAACAATCGGTCGGGAGGAGGAGTGAGCAACGCCCAGACAGAGCCCTCCGTCCTCCCGCAGTATGCAACACAACCACCTGCCACCAGAGCCCACCCGTGTGCCCGCTAGGGCAGGAGTTGATCAGCACCCAGAAGGAGGGCGACTGCTGTCCCACCCTCCTCTGCAGTGAGCGGGGCTGGGGTGGGACTGGGGCCGGGCTGTGGGTGGCCACTTGCCCAGGGGTAGGGGGTGCAGGACGGTGGGGGCGCTGGGGCACGTGCTCCCTGCCATCTGTTGTGGGCTCAGCTCCCTTTCCTTCCAGGACCTCAGCTGTGTTCCTACAACGGCATCTTCTATGGGGTAAGGGCACAGCAGCGGGCGGGTGTGGCAATGGGACTTGAACATGTGTGTGGGATGCCCCGCGGCCCTCTGAGCCCCACTCCTTGTCTCGACATTCCTGCCATGAGGGCAGATCCACACAGGGGTCCTGGGCAGGTCAGAGCTGGGACATGCTTGGGACTTGGGGGCACCTGATGTCGACAGCCGTGAGTTCCACACCTGCTGCCTCTGAGAGGTCCCTTCAGGGGCTCCCAGCAACGGCCTGGGGGCAGCACACGCCTGCCCGGGGTCCCTGCCCACCCAGATTCCTGCCCGCCGGATTCCTGCCCCCACGGGGTCTCTGCCCACCAAGATTCCTGCCCATATGCGGTCTCTTCCTGCCCAGATTCCCTGCCCACCTGTGGTCCCTGTGTTGGTCCCTGTGTGCATCGGCTCCCTGCCTGCCTGGGTCCACGTTCAACCAGGGGTGCATCCATGCTCTGTTTGGGGAAGGAACAACTCCCTGCGGGCCCCAGCGGGTCATGGGGAGGAGTCCTGGCCCTGGTGCCCCACCGGTGCCCTCAGTGCCACCCTCCCACCCATTGCAGGTTGGTGCAACCTTCCCAGGGGCCCTTCCCTGCCACATGTGTACCTGCCTCTCTGGGGACACCCAGGACCCAGCAGTGCAATGTCAGGAGGATGCCTGCCACAATACTACCTGCCCCCAGGTGAGACCCGAGGCACCCGTCCCCAGCTGAGCCTACAGCTGCTGGGCAGACCCAGCCCCGAGTCACTGTTATCCCAGCTCCCTGGGGTTCTCTAGCTCAGCCATTGCTGGGGTCTTGTTTGTTCCCAAAGGGAGGGTATGAAGTAGGAGGATGACTGAGGGGGTCTGGGGGTGGGACAGGACCTGCAGGCTGCTGGGGACAGGGTCTGGGATCAGGTTCCAGGAAGGCAGGGGTAGTTAGAGACAAGGTGCTGGAAACTGGGGTGAGGCTGAGCCAGGATAACTGGGTCAGGGCAACTTTTTCGGGTATAGACCCAGGCAGGGACAGGGCTAAGGACCCCTGGGCCACTGGGGTGTAGACAGGAGGGCAGGCTGGGCTGGGGCATGCACTGGAGGAGAGGGTTAGGGCCTGATGCCCCTCCTGTCCCCACAGGGCTTTGAGTACAAGAGCGTGGCCGGGCAGTGCTGCGGGGAGTGCGTGCAGACCGCCTGCCTCACGCCTGGTGGTCCACCAGTCCAGGTAACAGCAGAGGCATGTGGGGGCAGGTCTCAGCTCCCTCCCTGGAGACCCTCACCCCCAACAGGGCTCCGCACAAGAGATCATCGACACTCAGCTTCCACTCCCACCCTTGCATTTCAGCTGAACGAAACCTGGGTCAATAGCCGTGTGGACAACTGCACCGTGTACCACTGTGAGGTCGAGAGCGGAGTCTATTTGCTGACCCCACAGCCTGCATCCTGCCCAGATGTGTCCAGCTGCAGGGTGTGTGCTGGAGGCCCCAACCCTGCCTGGGAGGCCCCACCCCTGCCTGGGAGGCCCCATCCCTGCTTGTGTGGCCCCACCCCTGCCTGAGAGGCCCCGCCCCTGCCTTGGAGGCCACGCCCCTGCATGGGAGGCCCCACCCTCACCTGGGAGGCCCCACCCCTGCCTGGGAGGCCACGCCCCTGCATGAGAGGCCACGCCCCTGCCTGAGGCCACGCCCCTGCCTGGGAGGCCACGCCCCTCCCCGGGAGGGAGGCCCCGCCCACAGCCCTGTCCCCTGTCTTTGGCCCCCCAGGGGAGCCTCAGGAAAACCGGCTGCTGCTACTCCTGTGAGGAGGGTAAGTGGAAGCCACCTTCCCACACCAGCTCCAGCTCCAGCCCGTTGCTGCCCATCCATTCCTGCCCAGACGTCTGCACCGGGCAGCAGTGTGATGCCAGCATACAGACTCCACCCTCGGTCCTGGAGGGCCATGGGAGGATGTGGGCCTATGGGGAGGGTCGGCCCAGCAGGTCCAGGCCCTCAGAGTGAGGGTCCGGTGGGGCTCTAAATCTGCCTTTCCTCCTCCCAGACTTCTGTCAAGTCCGCGTCAACACAACCGTCCTGTGGCACCAGGGCTGCAGGACTGAGGTCAACATCACCTTCTGTGAGGGCTCCTGCCCCGGAGAGTCCAAGTGAGTGCGGTGGGTCCACCCTGGCCCGTCAGTTAGCTGGCACCCTGCTCTGGGACAGGGGGGCCTACACCAGCTCCAGGAAGGAGGGAAGGAGCTCCCCAGCAGGGCTCCCCCTCTCCACGTCCATCGGTAGAAAGCCAGGGCCCGGCTGAGCTGAGCCACATGGCACAGAGCTCCCAGCTGCGAACCCAGGTTCAGGTGTCCCCCCGGAAAGAGTGGGTGGAACCAGAGCCTTCTGTAGAGCCCCCCATGACTTGCCGCTGTGGCTGGCTGTCAGCAGGAAGGGCCAGGAGGGTTGACCCTTAGCTAGAAGCAGCAGGAGGAAGGGTCAAGGACTGCTCAGAGTCAGCAGAATTGGAGGAGCTGGTTCAGACAGGGGAAGAGCAGGCCACAGAAGACAGAGCTGGGAGCCAAGGGACCCTGGGGCCCAGAGCTGCCCTTTCGGAGAAGGCGAAGCCGCACATGCCCACAGAGCAGGCCACTGTGGACAGAAGGGGATGGCCATCTGGCCCAGGACCCCAGAGGCCCACGCGTCAGTGTGCCTGGGCAGAGAAACGGCAGGGCCAAGGTGGCCGATGTGAGGGGCCCCCTGTGTCCACAGGTACTCGGCAGAGGCCCAGGCCATGCAGCACCAGTGCACCTGCTGCCAGGAGAGGCGGGTCCACGAGGAGACGGTGCTCTTGCACTGTCCCGACGGCTTGACTGTCCTGCACACCTACAACCATGTGGATGAGTGTGGCTGCACGCCCTTCTGTGTCCCTGCGCCCATGGCTCCCACATACCCCCCCGGCTTCCTGGCCCAGGAGGCCACTGCTGTCTGAGGATATTCTGCCTCCATCCCCATGCTCTGTCCACCTGGAGCCAGGACGTGCATTGCCTGATCATGAAAACCTTGGGCCTGCTCTGCGGAGCCCCCCGGCCTCTGTGTGTGGCACCCCGTGCCTCTGTGCTCCTGCTGCCCACCCTGTGGGTGAAACTGGACCCCGGAAGGGTGAGGGGCCAGCAGGATCCCTTTCAGGAGGGCACCACTCAGGAGTCCTGTCCTGGGAGAGCCTGTGGCCCACCTTGGCCTTGCCCCTCCTTGATGTCACTGGGACGCCCTGGAACAAGCTAAGAATGTGTGGGCCTGTGTGTCCCTGCCATGGCCAGAGTCCCCATGCAGCAGGGATTCTGGCTGGCCACATCCAGCCACTGGGGCACAGACAGGCTGGTCCAGGCAAGGCCGGCTGCTGCCAGGAAGCTGTGCTAGGCTTGCCTGCTGCAGGGTACCTCAGGGCTGAGGTCACAATGGCCAGGTCAGAGAGAGGTCGGCATCCCAAAGCCCCCTCCGCTCAACCCAGCCCAGTTTTGCAAATAAACCCTGAGCATCGAGTATGTTTCCTGTCCCGATGTCTTTTCTTGCCTACCATCTCTCCCAGGCTGTCCAGGTTTTCTGTGAGCTGCTTGCCTGGGGCCTGAAGGCTGGAGGCCACATCTGGGGGACAGTGCAGGACCCCCAGCAGCCACTGAGGGTCCAGGCAGCCTCTGGGAGGGCCAGGCAGGGTGGGGGACAAGGAGCCGCTTGGTCATCCACATGCCCCTGTGGGCACCCTGGGAGTCACTCTTGGGCTGTGGGAGCACTGCCCAGGGCACGAGGGGCAGGGGGCCACCAGGACCCAGAGGTCACCCCGGCTGTTATTTCCAGTATGGGGGATTGTGTGAGGAAACCAGCTCATGCAGGAAGATGGAGGCAGTCAGTGGGGCAAGCAGGCAACCAGGCCTGGTCAGCGGGGAGGCAGCCGCTCCCCAGGGCAGGTGCATGGAGCCGGGCGCAATGCTGCCAGGCTGGTGCTGGGCCCTGCAGGGCCGCTTTTCACCCCGTCCCATGCACACCTCCCCGGGAATGCTTTCCTTGGGCCACTTGCTACATGAGCCACACGTGAGCTTGCTTGCCTCCTGTCCCACCTCCACACGCACTGGCAGGGCTTTCTGCCCTTCCTTTCCATTGCTCTGTCCAGAGTGGAGAGCACCAGGTGCAGACAGTAGGGTATCGGGGAGCCTGTGGGATGGGTGGGTTTGGCAGCTGGGGCTGCAAGTGTGGACAGGGAAGACAGTGAAGGTGGTAGCAGCCAGGTCCTAGGCACAGTGGGATGCAGGGAGCTTTGGACACAAAATGACCTCCTACTGGGCAGGGGGTGGTTACAGGCAGACTGTGACCTGGGGAGACAAAAGCAATGCTCGTGCCTGGCTGCGGAAGCCTCTGCTGTGGGTGCAGAGTGGGGCCTTCCCCACACTGGGGCCTCCCTCTGCCCTCTGCCCTTGGGTGCGTCCTGCCCTGCCCAGGAGGTGATGCTGTCGTGCTGTACATTTACAAAGCTCCCAGCTCCTAGGGGCCCGGCCAGGCCCCTGCCAGCGCTACAAAGCTCCAGCCTCTCCTGCCCTCCTGGCCGAGGCCCAGCAGGGCCGGCCACCCCAGGACTGGGCTGGAGATAGTCAGGGGCCTGACAAGGTTACAGGTGGGCTCCGGTGGGTGGTGGACTAGGATGGTCACCACTGGGGTGAGACTCTATAGGTTTACCCTGCGTCTCCGAGGCTGATTCCCTGGAGGCTGCGCCAGGTCACTGCCTGATCTGGGTCTGCATTCAGCCACGTGTAAACAAATGGCTTCCTAAACCTCAGTCATTCCCACGGTGCAATGGTTTCCTTAGACCCATTTATGTCAGTGTGTGGGTACAAGCACCACTCTCAGAGGCCCGTGCTGTGCTCTGTGCCCCAGAACCATATCATTCAATCCTGACAGTACCCTGTGTGGTGTCTGCTATGGTGTCTCCCACTCCACAGATGGGAACACTGAGGCACAAAACAATGAGAAGGTGTGGTTCTGTCAGGGGCAAAGCTGGGCTCACACCCAGGCAGCTCAAGTCGAGGCCACACTCAAAACCACAGGGCTCTGCTGATGCCCCAGAGCAAGGAACTATAAAAATAAACACAGTGAATACAAACCAATGTTACTTAGACTTTAAAGATGTTTTAAAAGGGATTTCTGGTTTCCAGATGGAAAAGTGGGCATGTCTTCCCCCACAGACACAAAATCATGACAATGATAGAAAGAAACTTTAAAATAGCAGCAATTGAAAACAGGAAAGTAAATCATCTGCAACGCCGGCAGATATCCTGAAAAGGAGACATTTGGGAAGTGCTGAGAGGGGGGCCCAAAGCCTTTTGCATGAGGCCGTTCTCACCCTGCTATAAAGAAATACCCGAGACTTTGTAATTTATAAAGAAAAGAGGCCTAACTGACTCACAGTTCTGCCTGGCTGAAGAGGCCTCAGGAAACTTACGATCATAGCAGAGGGCAAAGCAGAAGCAGGCACTTTCTTCACAAGGTGGCAGGAGAGAGAACGAGATCTAGCAGGAGAGATGCCAGATGCTTAGGAAACCATCAGATCTTGTGAGAACTCACTATCATGAGAACAGCTTGGGGGAACCACCCCCAGGATCCAATCACTCCCACAGTGTCCCTCCCATGACATGTGGGGATTACAGGGATGTATTAGTCCATTTTCACACTGTCTTCATACCCAAGACTGGGAACAAAAAGAGGTTTAATTGGACCTACAGTTCCACATGGCTGCGGGAGGCCTCAGAATCACGGTGGGAGATGAAAGGCACTTCTTACACGGCGGTGGCAAGAGAAAATGAGGGAGCGGCAAAAGCGGAAGCCCCTGATAAACCCATCAGATCCTGTGAGACCTATTCAGTATCACAAGAACAGCACAGGAAAGACCGGCCCCCATGATTCAATTACCTCTGCCTGGGTCCCTCCCACAACATGTGAAAATTCTGGAAGATACAATTCACAGTGAGATTTGGGTGGGGACACAGCCAAACCATATCATTCTGCCCCTGGAACCTCCAAGTCTCATGTCCTCACATTTCAAAACAATCATGCCTTCCTAACAGCCCCCAAAAGTCTTAACTAATTTCAGCATTAATCCAAAAGTCCACAGTTCAACATCTCATCTGAGACCAGAACCTGTAAAATCAAAAGCAAGTTAGTTACTTCCTAGATACAATGAGGGTACATGTATTGGATAAATACAGCTGTTCCAAATGGGAGAAACTGGCCAAAACCAAGTGGTTACAGGGCCTATGCAAGTCTGAAATCCAGTGGGGCAGTCAAATTTTAAAGCTCCAAAATGATCTCCTTTGACTCTAGGTCTCATGTCCAGTTCACACTGATGCAAGAGGTGGGTTCCCATGGTCTTGGGCAGCTTTGCAGGATACAGCCTCCTTCCTGGCTGCTTTCATGGGCTAATGTTGAGTGTCTGTGGCTTTTACAGGCCCATAGTGCAAGCTGTTGGTGGATCTACTTTTCTGGGGTCTGGAAGACAGTGGCCCTCTTTTCATAGCTCCACTAGGCAGTGGCCCAGTAGGGACTCTGTATCAGGGCTCCAACCCCACATTTCCCTTATGCACTGCCCTAGTAGAGGTTGTCTATGAGGGCCCCACGCCTACAGCAAGCTTCTGCCTGGACATTCAGGTATTTCCATACAAGTTCTGAAATTGAGGCAGAGGTTCCAAAACCTCAGTTCTTGACCTCTGTGCACCCACAGACTCAACACCATGTGGAAGTTGCTAAGCCTTGGAGCTTCCACCCTCTGAAGCCACAGCCTGAACTCTACATTGGGCCCCTTTCAGCCACAGTTGGAGAGGTTGGGATGCAGAGCACCAAGTCCCTAGGTTGCACACAGAACAGGGACCCTGGGCCCAGCCCACAAAACCACTTTTTCCTCCTGGGCCTCCAGGTTTCTGATGGGAGGGGGTGCCGTGAAGGTCTCTGACATGGCCTGGAGACACTTTCCCCATGGTCTTGGGGATTAACATTAGGCTCCTTGCTACTTAAGCAAATTTCTGCAGTTGGCTTACATTTCTCCACAAAAAATGGGTTTTTCTTTACTACTGTATCATCAGGCTGCAAATTTTCTGAACTTTTATGCTCTGTTTTTCTCTTTAACAACAACAACAAAATTTTTTTTGAGATTGAATCTTGCTCTGTTACCCATGCTGGAGTGCGGTGGTGCAATCTTGGCTCACTGCAACCTCCACCTCCCAGGTTCAAGTGATTCTCCTGCCTTAGCCTCCCTAGCTGGGATTACAGGCATGAACCATTATGCCTGGCTAATTTTGTATTTTAGTAGAGACAGGGTTT
>NW_016806089.1:79002-111521 GCF_001698545.2 Rhinopithecus bieti
TCCACAAATCTCTAGGGCAGGGGCAAAATGCCGCCAGTTTCTTTGCTAAAACATAACAAGTGTCACCTTTGCTCTAGTTCCCAATAAGTTCCTCATCTTTACCTGAGACCACCTCAGCCTGGACCTTATTGTTCATATCACTATCAGCATTTTTGTCAAAGCCATTCAACAAGTCTCCAGGAAGTTCCAAACTTTCCCACATTGTCCTGTCTTCTTCTGAGCCCTCCAAACTGTTCCAATCTCTGTCTGTTACCCAGTTCCAAAGTCACTTCCACATTTTCAGGTATCTTTTCAGCAATGCCCCATTCTCGGTACCAATTTACTGTATTAGTCCGTTTTCACACTGCTGATAAAGACATACCCAAGACTGGGAAGAAAAAAAGGTTTAACTGGACTTACAGTTCCACATGGTTGGGGAGGCATCAGAATCACGGCAGGAGGCAAAACGCACTTCTTACGTGGTGGCAGCAAGAGAAAAATGAGGAAGAACCAAAAGTGGAAACCCTGATAAACCCATGAGATCTTGGGAGACTTAGTCACTATCACAAGAACAGTGTGAGAAAGACTAGCCTCCATGATTCAATTACCTTTGCCTGGGTCCCTCCCACAACACGTGGGAATTCTGGGAGATACAATTCAAGGCGAGATTTGGGTGGGGACACAGAGTCTGACTACATCACATTTCTTTATAGAAAATGGGCATTCAGGCCAGGTGCGGTGGCTCAAGCCTGTAATCCCAGCACTTTGGGAGGCCGAGATGGGCGGATCACGAGGTCAGGAGATCGAGACCATCCTGGCTAACATGGTGAAACCCCGTCTCTACTAAAATACAAAAAACGAGCCGGGCGAGGTGGCGGCGCCTGTAGTCCCAGCTACTTGGGAGGCTGAGACAGGAGAATGGCGTAAACCCGGGAGGCGGAGCTTGCAGTGAGCTGAGATCCGGCCACTGCACTCCAGCCTGGGCGGCAGAGCGAGACTCTGTCTCAAAAAAAAAAAAAAAAAAAAAAAAGTGGGCATTCAGGCTGAAACCACCAAGCAGCTCAGAGATGCCAACATCCTGAAAGACAGCAAACACTCTGTCAGTAGAGGAAGACAAAGGCCATGCGCTCAAGCTATCAGGTTTAATAGGATGATTTTATTTTTTAAGATTAGAGGATATGGAGGACAGATCTGGAAATCTCAATACTTTTTCTAGTGAGCCCCAAAAGGAAAGAATAGAGAGTGGAAGAGAGGCCATATTTTCAGAACAAAAACATGAAGTCTTAGACTCAGAGCTTCCAGTGAGTGCCAAGACAGACCAAGCAAAAATACGCCCAAGCAAAAGGGAAAACCTCAAAGCTACCAGGAAGACAAGGCAGTTCACCTACAAAGGCATGAGAAGCAGACAGGAGTCTGGTTTCTCATTAGTAACACTGGATGAAGCAAGATGAGCAGTGAGGGAAGGTAACTCAACGTAGAATTATATACCCAACTAGACTGCCATTTAAGAGTGACAAGGACATTTTTTACATACAGGGACTGAGAAGGTCACCTCCCACAGATCCTCTGTGAATGAGCTACTAACAGAGGTGACCAGTGGCCAAGTGCAGTCACACACATGCAATAATGGTGAGCAAAGAAATGGGTGACATGCCCTGTTTTTTTATTGTTTGGTTTTGTTTTTTGTTTTTTTGAGATGGAGTCTTGCTGTGTTGCATAGGCTGGAGTGCAGTGGCATGATCTCGGCTCACTGCAACCTCCGCCTCCCAGGTTCAAGCGATTCTGCTGCCTCAGTCTCCCAAGTAGCTGGGATTACAGGCATGCACCACCAAACCAAGCTAATTTTTGTATTTTTAGTAGAGACGGGGTTTCATCATGTTGACCAGGCTGGTCTCGAACTCCTGACCTCAGGTGATCCGCCCACCTCGACCTCCCAAAGTAGCTGGGATTACAGGTGTGAGGCACCACGCCTGGCCCACATGCCCTGTTATATCCAAATAAGAAACACACCTAACAGAAATCCACAGGTCACAATACAGAAGTTGCTACTTTAACGACTCAATCCTTCACGGCTAGTGCCTCTTAGTCTTATTTAAGAAAACCCCTCTCTTCCCTGGGATCAGGAATACTGTCTTCTGAATTATTTCCTAAAAGCTCTGCAATTTTGCCTTCTGCCTTTAAATTTTGAATCCACCCAGAACTGGTGTATGAAAGTAGCAGGAAGTAGGGGTCTGAACCCCATTTTATTTCATAGATCTTGCTGCTTGGCCCAATATCATGCACTAAAAAGGGCACCTGTTACCACCCTGTCGTCTCTGCAGTCTCCGTGTTGTTCCCTGGACTCTACTGTCTTACTGTAGACAATAGTCTTGATAGTCCTGATATATTTTTTTTTTTTTTTTTTTTGAGACAGAGTCTTGTACTGTCCCCAGGCTGGAGTGCAGTGGCACGATCTCAGCTCACTGCAACCTCTGACTCCCAGCTTCAAGCGATTCTCCTGCCTCAGCCTCCAAAGTAGCTGGGATTACAGGCACCCACCACCATGCCCAGCTAATTTTTTGTATTTTAGTAGAGATGGGGTTTCACTATGTTGGCCAAGCTAGTCTCAAACTCCTGACCTGGTGATCTGCCCACCTCGGCCTCCCACAGTNTTTTTTTTTTTTTTTTTTTTTTGAGACAGAGTCTTGTACTGTCCCCCAGGCTGGAGTGCAGTGGCACGATCTCAGCTCACTGCAACCTCTGACTCCCAGCTTCAAGCGATTCTCCTGCCTCAGCCTCCAAAGTAGCTGGGATTACAGGCACCCACCACCATGCCCAGCTAATTTTTTGTATTTTTAGTAGAGATGGGGTTTCACTATGTTGGCCAAGCTAGTCTCAAACTCCTGACCTGGTGATCTGCCCACCTCGGCCTCCCACAGTGCTGGGATTACAGGTGTGAGCCACTGCACCCGGCCAATTTTTTTTTTTTTTTTTTTTTTTTTTTTTGAGACAGAGTCTCGCTCTGTTGCCCAGGCTGGAGTGCAATGGCATGATCTCAGCTCACTGTGACCTCCACCTCCCGGGTTCTAGCGATTCTCCTGCCTCAGCCTCCTGAGTAACAGATTACAGGTGCCCGTCACCACACCCAGCTAATTTTGCATTTTTAGTAGAGGTGGGCCATGTTGGTCAGGCTGCTCTCAAACTCCTGAACTTAGTGATTCCCCTGCTTGGCCTCCCAAAGTGCTGGGATGACAGGTGTGAGCCACTGCGCCCAGCCTTGATAGCTATTTGAGCAAGCTTTCACATTTTGTGCTTCTTTTACAAGAATGTCTTGACTCTTTCTAGCTATTGAGAATTAACTTATCAAGCTTTACCAAAAAACAGTACAACAAAACAGGGCTTGCTGGGACTTTGGGATTATACTGACTAAATTAGTTTGAGAGAAGCTGACATCTTTACATATTGACTATTTCAATCCATGAACATTGTAGATCTCCACCCTCCATCCCCACAAGACCACCTGGACTGAAGCTTAAGTTTGCTTTAATCACCTCTGTGGCTTCCCCTTTCCTTTGTCATCTTTTCAAAAACTCCAAGAAGAATTTAAAAACATATGGTATCCACCATTTTGCGGTTTTCAGTGGGATGGTCTCAATAAACCCACCTTGCTGGATTTCTGGGATGAGGTGTCCCCTTTCAAGAGAGGATACAGGCCTCAGAGGTATAGCAGGACCTGTCAGTTCTGCCCACTCACACCTTGCAAGCGGCCAGCTGTGCTGTATCCACATCAAGGGGCTCTGGAGACTCCTGTGAGGGGGCCGCCCAAGCGCTGTAAACCCACCCTTTTGGGCTGTGCATCTGCTGCAGTGAGTGTCTGCACCACACAGACACACACACCTTGGCTTCTAATGACCTCTGACCAGAGCTCCTCTGGGAGAGGCCTTGGGACTCTGCCAGCACTGGTTGATGTGCCCAGGCCCTGTGGTCCCCACTGAGAGGGCTAAGGCTCTGTGGGCAGAGGAGGGCTCAGGCCCCCGGAGCCTGTGCCTGGACACACTCTCTCCAAGCTCACTCTCTCGGCTGGGACCCGCTGCATCCCCCTGGCTCCATTTCCTCTCCATAGTCAAGGAGATCATGTCCAAAGTCCCACCGCATCACGAGGAGGAGCTTAACGATGAGGTGTCTGTGCTGAAGACCATCCTGCCTCTGTGGGTCTCCATAGTCAAGGAGATCATGTCCAAAGTCCCACCGCATCACGAGGAGGAGCTTAACGATGAGGTGTCTGTGCTGAAGACCATCCTGCCTCTGTGGGTCTCCATAGTCAAGGAGATCATGTCCAAAGTCCCACCGCATCACGAGGAGGAGCTTAACGATGAGGTGTCTGTGCTGAAGACCATCCTGCCTCTGTGGGTCTCCATAGTCAAGGAGATCATGTCCAAAGTCCCACCGCATCACGAGGAGGAGCTTAACGATGAGGTGTCTGTGCTGAAGACCATCCTGCCTCTGTGGGTCTCCATAGTCAAGGAGATCATGTCCAAAGTCCCACCGCATCACGAGGAGGAGCTTAACGATGAGGTGTCTGTGCTGAAGACCATCCTGCCTCTGTGGGTCTCCATAGTCAAGGAGATCATGTCCAAAGTCCCACCGCATCACGAGGAGGAGCTTAACGATGAGGTGTCTGTGCTGAAGACCATCCTGCCTCTGTGGGTCTCCATAGTCAAGGAGATCATGTCCAAAGTCCCACCGCATCACGAGGAGGAGCTTAACGATGAGGTGTCTGTGCTGAAGACCATCCTGCCTCTGTGGGTCTCCATAGTCAAGGAGATCATGTCCAAAGTCCCACCGCATCACGAGGAGGAGCTTAACGATGAGGTGTCTGTGCTGAAGACCATCCTGCCTCTGTGGGTCTCCATAGTCAAGGAGATCATGTCCAAAGTCCCACCGCATCACGAGGAGGAGCTTAACGATGAGGTGTCTGTGCTGAAGACCATCCTGCCTCTGTGGGTCTCCATAGTCAAGGAGATCATGTCCAAAGTCCCACCGCATCACGAGGAGGAGCTTAACGATGAGGTGTCTGTGCTGAAGACCATCCTGCCTCTGTGGGTCTCCATAGTCAAGGAGATCATGTCCAAAGTCCCACCGCATCACGAGGAGGAGCTTAACGATGAGGTGTCTGTGCTGAAGACCATCCTGCCTCTGTGGGTCTCCATAGTCAAGGAGATCATGTCCAAAGTCCCACCGCATCACGAGGAGGAGCTTAACGATGAGGTGTCTGTGCTGAAGACCATCCTGCCTCTGTGGGTCTCCATAGTCAAGGAGATCATGTCCAAAGTCCCACCGCATCACGAGGAGGAGCTTAACGATGAGGTGTCTGTGCTGAAGACCATCCTGCCTCTGTGGGTCTCCATAGTCAAGGAGATCATGTCCAAAGTCCCACCGCATCACGAGGAGGAGCTTAACGATGAGGTGTCTGTGCTGAAGACCATCCTGCCTCTGTGGGTCTCCATAGTCAAGGAGATCATGTCCAAAGTCCCACCGCATCACGAGGAGGAGCTTAACGATGAGGTGTCTGTGCTGAAGACCATCCTGCCTCTGTGGGTCTCCATAGTCAAGGAGATCATGTCCAAAGTCCCACCGCATCACGAGGAGGAGCTTAACGATGAGGTGTCTGTGCTGAAGACCATCCTGCCTCTGTGGGTCTCCATAGTCAAGGAGATCATGTCCAAAGTCCCACCGCATCACGAGGAGGAGCTTAACGATGAGGTGTCTGTGCTGAAGACCATCCTGCCTCTGTGGGTCTCCATAGTCAAGGAGATCATGTCCAAAGTCCCACCGCATCACGAGGAGGAGCTTAACGATGAGGTGTCTGTGCTGAAGACCATCCTGCCTCTGTGGGTCTCCATAGTCAAGGAGATCATGTCCAAAGTCCCACCGCATCACGAGGAGGAGCTTAACGATGAGGTGTCTGTGCTGAAGACCATCCTGCCTCTGTGGGTCTCCATAGTCAAGGAGATCATGTCCAAAGTCCCACCGCATCACGAGGAGGAGCTTAACGATGAGGTGTCTGTGCTGAAGACCATCCTGCCTCTGTGGGTCTCCATAGTCAAGGAGATCATGTCCAAAGTCCCACCGCATCACGAGGAGGAGCTTAACGATGAGGTGTCTGTGCTGAAGACCATCCTGCCTCTGTGGGTCTCCATAGTCAAGGAGATCATGTCCAAAGTCCCACCGCATCACGAGGAGGAGCTTAACGATGAGGTGTCTGTGCTGAAGACCATCCTGCCTCTGTGGGTCTCCATAGTCAAGGAGATCATGTCCAAAGTCCCACCGCATCACGAGGAGGAGCTTAACGATGAGGTGTCTGTGCTGAAGACCATCCTGCCTCTGTGGGTCTCCATAGTCAAGGAGATCATGTCCAAAGTCCCACCGCATCACGAGGAGGAGCTTAACGATGAGGTGTCTGTGCTGAAGACCATCCTGCCTCTGTGGGTCTCCATAGTCAAGGAGATCATGTCCAAAGTCCCACCGCATCACGAGGAGGAGCTTAACGATGAGGTGTCTGTGCTGAAGACCATCCTGCCTCTGTGGGTCTCCATAGTCAAGGAGATCATGTCCAAAGTCCCACCGCATCACGAGGAGGAGCTTAACGATGAGGTGTCTGTGCTGAAGACCATCCTGCCTCTGTGGGTCTCCATAGTCAAGGAGATCATGTCCAAAGTCCCACCGCATCACGAGGAGGAGCTTAACGATGAGGTGTCTGTGCTGAAGACCATCCTGCCTCTGTGGGTCTCCATAGTCAAGGAGATCATGTCCAAAGTCCCACCGCATCACGAGGAGGAGCTTAACGATGAGGTGTCTGTGCTGAAGACCATCCTGCCTCTGTGGGTCTCCATAGTCAAGGAGATCATGTCCAAAGTCCCACCGCATCACGAGGAGGAGCTTAACGATGAGGTGTCTGTGCTGAAGACCATCCTGCCTCTGTGGGTCTCCATAGTCAAGGAGATCATGTCCAAAGTCCCACCGCATCACGAGGAGGAGCTTAACGATGAGGTGTCTGTGCTGAAGACCATCCTGCCTCTGTGGGTCTCCATAGTCAAGGAGATCATGTCCAAAGTCCCACCGCATCACGAGGAGGAGCTTAACGATGAGGTGTCTGTGCTGAAGACCATCCTGCCTCTGTGGGTCTCCATAGTCAAGGAGATCATGTCCAAAGTCCCACCGCATCACGAGGAGGAGCTTAACGATGAGGTGTCTGTGCTGAAGACCATCCTGCCTCTGTGGGTCTCCATAGTCAAGGAGATCATGTCCAAAGTCCCACCGCATCACGAGGAGGAGCTTAACGATGAGGTGTCTGTGCTGAAGACCATCCTGCCTCTGTGGGTCTCCATAGTCAAGGAGATCATGTCCAAAGTCCCACCGCATCACGAGGAGGAGCTTAACGATGAGGTGTCTGTGCTGAAGACCATCCTGCCTCTGTGGGTCTCCATAGTCAAGGAGATCATGTCCAAAGTCCCACCGCATCACGAGGAGGAGCTTAACGATGAGGTGTCTGTGCTGAAGACCATCCTGCCTCTGTGGGTCTCCATAGTCAAGGAGATCATGTCCAAAGTCCCACCGCATCACGAGGAGGAGCTTAACGATGAGGTGTCTGTGCTGAAGACCATCCTGCCTCTGTGGGTCTCCATAGTCAAGGAGATCATGTCCAAAGTCCCACCGCATCACGAGGAGGAGCTTAACGATGAGGTGTCTGTGCTGAAGACCATCCTGCCTCTGTGGGTCTCCATAGTCAAGGAGATCATGTCCAAAGTCCCACCGCATCACGAGGAGGAGCTTAACGATGAGGTGTCTGTGCTGAAGACCATCCTGCCTCTGTGGGTCTCCATAGTCAAGGAGATCATGTCCAAAGTCCCACCGCATCACGAGGAGGAGCTTAACGATGAGGTGTCTGTGCTGAAGACCATCCTGCCTCTGTGGGTCTCCATAGTCAAGGAGATCATGTCCAAAGTCCCACCGCATCACGAGGAGGAGCTTAACGATGAGGTGTCTGTGCTGAAGACCATCCTGCCTCTGTGGGTCTCCATAGTCAAGGAGATCATGTCCAAAGTCCCACCGCATCACGAGGAGGAGCTTAACGATGAGGTGTCTGTGCTGAAGACCATCCTGCCTCTGTAGAAAGAACATTTTACACGAGACAAAATCATTAGCAACATAAACAAATGATAAAGAAGGGAAAGAACGTGCAGCGTGTATCCCGGAGTTACCCTCTGTAAAGTGGAAAGAGCGGAGGAGACAGAAGAAAAAGGCAGCCCCAAGGCTGTGCTCAACCTCCTAAAAAGAGAATCCTGGCTGGGGGCGGTGGCTCACGCCTGTAATCCCAGCACTTTAAGAGGCAGAGGCGGGTGGATCATGAGATCAGGGGATGGAGACCATCTCGGCCAACATGGTGAAACCCCGTCTCTACTAAAAGTACAAAAATCAGCTGAGTGTGGTGGTGGGCGCCGGTAACCCCAGCTACTCGGGAGGCTGAGGCGGGAGAATTGCTTGTACCCGGCGGGAGGAGGTTGCAAGCTAAGACTGCGCCACTGCACTCCAGCCTAGGCGACAGAGCGAGACTCCATCTCAACAACAACAACAATCAATCAATCAATAAACAAATAATAAATGAAAGAGATCCTAAGGGCAGCTGCACCAAGACAGCACCGGGAGGGAGAGGCCAGCCCGGCGATGGGGACATGCAGTGATGGGGACGCCCGGCGATGGGGACGGGGCACCAGGAATCGGGTCGGGATTCGGGCAGGGGAGGCGGGTCCATCTTTGCTCAGGAGTCCCACGCCCAGGGGTCTTTTCCACAGAAGAACCGATGCCATCAGTCATAGCCACACAGAGTGACCCAGACGTCCATGGAAGGCACACACCACAGGCCAGGCTGCTGCGGAAAGGAAGGGTCCCTGTGACAGTGTGGAGGCATCTCCACTTTTCCGTGCACACGTGTGATTTGCTTGCATCAAATACACACCAGGCCAAGGAAGGCCACGCGAAGGGGAACGGACACACCCACCTACAGGGAGGAGAGCAGATGGGGACAGCGGCACAGGCGAGGAAGATGGGGTGTCTGTAAATTCACCTTGTTTTATGTTTTGACTCTGGACCATAAAATATTTTATGTATCATAGAACAAAATCCTAGTGCTTTGCCTTTTTAAAAATTTTAGACAGGGTCTCACTCTTTCACCTAGGCTAGAGTGCAATGGCACGATCTCAGCTCACTGCAACCTCCGCCTCCCAGGTTCAAGCAATTCTCCCGCCTCAGCCTCCCAAGTAGCTGGGGTTACAGGCACTCACCACCACACTCGGCTGATTTTTGTATTTTTAGTAGAGACGGGTTTCACCATGTTGGCCAGGCTGGTCTTGAACTCCTGACCTCAGGTGATCCGCCCACCTTGGCCTCCTACAGCACTGGCATTCGTGGTGTGAGCCACAGCACCCGGCCTGTTTTGCTCTTTGAATGGTAAGTGCATGTGGAGTGGTTCCGAGTGCCGGATCCTTGCAGCCTGTGTGGACACGGCCCCTTCAGAAAGAACCACAGGAATGCACTTGGCCCCTGGAAGTTTCCTGGACCACGCCGGGTGCAGATCAAACCCAAAGCCCGTTGAGTCGGGGGAAAGGGGGCATGGTCATGGCTTCCCGGGGCTCTGAGGGCCTCTGGGTCCCAGCATGTGGGCTTCTTCCTAGCTCACCTTTCAACAAGGGAACCACCTTCCCAACGTCCTGGCGTGAGAGGAACCCCATTCTTGGGCTCAGTCACATCTCCCAGCTGCCCAGGCACAGGTTCCAGACCCGCTGGCTGCGGATGCCCAGGACACCCGGGACACGGCACCCTGTGCTCCCTCGGCAAATGCGCTGGGGCCTCGCACATGGGCCCCTGGGTCCCGGCCTGCTGGTATCACTGGCCCACTCCCTGTCGTGCCCACTCCCCATCCCCGCCTTGGGGCCCTCCCCGCTTTCCCGAGCCCGGCTGTGCCCTGAGGTACTGTGGTTTCCCAGCAAGCTTGGCGTTCTGTCGCGGCCTTTTAGACGTGCCACTTCTTGGCTTTGTGTCCAGCACTAACACAGGCTCAGCTTCTGTCAGCTGTTTGGGCAAAAAGTGTTCACGGAATCGCAGAGCTAACGGCTGGCAGTTTGCTGTGGAGCCCACACTGCAGCAAGGCTGCATTCAGGTGGGGGCAGGGCACCGGCGGGCATGCCTCGGGGGGGGGCAGCAGAGGGGGCAGACACCCCACCGTGTCTGTGGACGCTCCAGCAACACGTCCGTGCCTGGGTGTGAGGGGTGGCTCGGGGTCTCCGCAGGGCTGCTCACATTTAAGGATGTTGTGGTCCCTAAGCATGAGCCACTCATCACTAGGGGCTCAGACTCCTGAGCTGGGGGTGCCACAGTTCCCAGTGGGCTCTCTCAGAACGGGGTCGTGCTCCACGCTCACTCCCAGATGGAAATGAAAAGGCACAACAGAACCACCCAGCGGGGAGAGGGTGCCTGGGCCCGAAGAGTAGACCCACACCCAGCCACTGTTGAGGGAGGAGCTCCCAGGATTTGCCTCTAATTCAATCTGGGAAACAAAGGCCAGGCTTGGTCTGAAGGCGTGTGGTTCCTGCTCTGAGTCTGTTAACGAGTGAGCTCTGACTCTGACTGATTCCTTACTCCTGCGTACTGTGAATTAAGTTAAAAAATACTCAGGAACAAACATGGTAAACCTTCCCTTAAAGAACTTTATTTCTCTATTTTTATATGGATCATTTATTAAATTAGGAGGCTAAAAAGTAAAAATATATTTTACAGTCAAAGAAAAATCTGGACAATGGACCCCAGTAAAATAATCAGAAGCACATGTTCCGAGACCCCGCCCGCTGACACCCTGCAGGGCAGCGCCTGCACAGTGGAGAGCATCTGCAGAGTGGAGAGGAGCAGGGAGCCTCCGGAGCCCTGCCGGAGGCTCCGAGATGGCAGTCAGGCTGTCCTTAGTGACCGCTGCCACAGAGCTGGCGATCGGCCTGCATCTTCAAACCCAGGAGCAGGAGCGGCAGAGGCCTGGCAAGGCCCGGGCCCTCAGACACCAGGGGCCTAAGCCCAGCTCCCAAACCCGCTGCAGCCTGCCCTTGTGACCTGGCGAACAAGCCTGTCATTCTGAGTGCGACGACCTCATCCACATCCGACAGGCGGGGTCGGGGGCGGGTGGGGGGCGTGAACCAGCTAATTCTGGGGACCGCTTGGAGGGGCTCAGCAAGCTGCTGCTACAGTAGCCTTCACGCAGGAAATACAGCACAGAATGAAGGGAAGCAGCATCTTATTAAAGGACTTACAAATGTGATTTATCTATTAAAAAAATAAAGCGTTCGTGAAAAAGAAAACTAAGAGATGGCAGCAAGCGTGGTCATTGGCGAAGGGCTGCTCTCCCTCCAGCGAGGCGCCCCACCGTGCGGGCTCCTCCTGGCCCTCACACATCATTGGCAAAGGGTTGCTCTCCTTCTGGTGAGGCCCGCCCCACTGTGCGGAAATCCCCCGGCCCCACACGCATTGACGAAGGGTTGCTCTCCTCCAGCGAGGTGGCACCCACCGTGTGGCTCCCCTCAGGCCCTCACACGTCATTGGCAAAGGCTTGCGTCTCCCTTCCGGTGAGGGTCGGCCCCCCACTGTGCGGCTCCCTCCAGCCCCCGCACGTCAATTGGCGAAGGGTTGCCTCCCTCAAACGCGAGCGCCGCCCCCACTGTGCGGCTCCCTCTGGCCCTGACACAGGCTGCTCAGGGGCTGGCAGCAGGGGCCACGTCCTCTCCAGGAGACACCCACAGAGCCACACGTGCATGGTGTGGCAGTCTCACTGCACCCCAGCAATGTGAAGGCAGAAACCAGTGCTGGTGGCCACACCTGGGCGCCTGGACGCCGAAGCCCCCAGCACAGCGAGGCCTCCAAGTGTGGCCCGCGGTCCGTCCCGGGTAACAGTTGTTAATATCACAGAACGTATCATCTAGAACGTTCCAGTCCCGCCTGACACCTTCATTCCCAATGGAGAAGACGTTAAGACCAGGCCATCTGAGACAGAATCCCAGGGCCCTCTGTCTGAGTGGTCAGCGTCTGCTGAGCAAACACCATGTCTTTCTTCTTCGCACAATCAAAGGCCTTTAGGACCCACGGCTGAAGAAGGCGCCTGCTGCTGCCATGTCCCTCCCCAACGGCCACCACACACTTCAAGTTTACAAAAATAAATATTTATCAACAGTATATTTGACAAAAACCACCCCCAAGCGGTGGCGGAAAGCAGTATTTTCTAGCTGACACTGAAACTTAACCTATTTTTTCGAGGGAGAAAAAGACTAAAACGTAAGCACTAACTTCCTCCTTCCGCATCTTCCATAGAAGACCCACTTGTGGGCCTTCTCCTTCTGTCCGTATCAATGCGTTTCCGTCCAAAGACTGGGGGCAGACACTTGAACCACAAACAGCAGACATGCGGGTGCGCACACGCGCGTCTCGATGGCATGCGGATTATGTAAAGTGCATCACTTGTGAGAAGTTTCTCAAATTCCTTTCATAACCAGGTGTCACCTAAAATCTGTCCTGTAAGCCAAGATGCTACACACGGTACCCAGGCAGTCAGAGGTGAGCGCACGCCTCCCGCCTCAGAAAGCTTTTACAGGGCCATGTTCGCCAGGCTTCCCTCGCCCACACTGAACCTAGGTCCCGGGCACAGCAGCTGCCCAAGCTGTCGTCAGCAGTCGGCTGGCAGTGCCGTAACCCCTCTCAGAATCATGCACGTGCTGCCTCTATCACCTCCCACCCCAGCCTTGCAAGGCCTGTTGAGAAGAGAAGCCCCCTGGGAGGGCACCCACGGAGCTGGCGTGAGCAGCGGGACAGACGGACGGCAGCCTCCCGCGGGTGAAGGACTCGGCTTCAGATGCCCGCTGGCTGGCAATCAGGCAGAGCCCGGCCAACCGTGCCAGGCTCCCCTCCTCATGCCAGGTGTGGGTTCATCCTGCCTTCAGGCTGGAGTCTGTCACAAGGCTGGCTGGACAGTGGCCAGGTGAGCCAGCCAGAGGCCAGCCCCACGCCATCCACAGGAGGCGGCTCGGCTCACCAGACCCAAGCCCTGGGCAGGGGCCAGGCTCACAGCAAAGCGCGTTAGGGCAAAGACGTGAGTTTTCGGCTGGGAAGTTCTAAAAAAACCCACAAATCAGTGTGAGGGATTGTGTGTGCCTTAAATCAACAGCTCTATTCCAATTATGTCACATCACAAAATGCCATGAATGGAATCAGAAGGCGCTCCACCACCTCCAACACCCTGGCAGAAGCAGCTGCTCTCTACAGCAAGAACATTTTCCCGAACAGCATGAGAAGGGGAGACGCACGTCCTGGGGACAGGAAAATGAGCTGAGACCTCCCAGCACAAGAGGTGAAGGGAGCCCCCACCCTGTCCTGGGCCGCCAGGAACCGAAAACCCCATGCATCCAAGAGCAGGCCTGGGCGGGGCAGCCCAGACGTCCACGGGAGGGGCGACAGGGTGCTGTGTCACGGGGATCTTGTTGGGACAGCATTCCTTGGGGAGCGCCCGGTCGGCGTGTCCAAAGAGCTGGGGTGACACAGCAGCGAGGTGGAGGCTCTACGGCTCCTCCCCCATCTGCAGCAGGGAGTTAATGGCAGCGTCCTTGTTCCCTCGCTGGGCTTCCAGCACGGAGCGGATCACCTCCTGGTCCATGTTGGGGAACATGTCCTGGATGGCTTTCAGGTCCTCCTCGCTACAGCGGGGCTGGGCGTTCACGGCGGCTGGGGGCAGGGCCACGGGCACCATGCCAGGGCTGCAGACGGCGGGCATCCCTGGAAGCAAAGATCAAGTTTGGTAAAAATATCGGAAGGTTCCAGAAGTGCCACACTAGCTCCTGCTGAAGGAAGAAAACAACGCATCGCATCCCACCGGCCTTCCTGAGGGAGGGGCCACCTCGGGTCTCAGCAAACATCAGTCCCGCAAGACACCCTGGAAACACAAACCCTTAAACAGCAAACCCAGGCACAGCCACGGGGAAGGCAGGGCAGGGGTCCCCAGGCACAGCCACAGGGAAGGCGGGGCAGGAGTCTCTGAGACACCTCCTTCACTAACTCATGTTCCTTCCACACAAAAATCAAAGTTTGATCTTTCAAATCTCACCCGAGTCTGTTTTCTAACTAGCAGGCTGGGGGGTGGTATTTTGATCCCTTCAGAACTTGTGAATTTGCACTGTACATGCTCGTCTTCACTGACCAGAGGGCACACAGCCTTCTCTTCATCTGGGGACGGACTACACGAAATGTCACGCCCGCTGATCCAAACACTGCAGGGTCTGAGCCTCCTCCTTTATCAGGCATTCTACAAGATGCTTTTGCAGCTTGGCCAGTGTGTCACTAAACTGTGTGCTGGTGGGGAGCAATCACCACAGGCACTGAAGACCTCAGCAAAGCTGCAGCCGATGCCCAGAATGACAACCACACACACACATACAAACTACACCAAGAAAATGCTCACAAAACTCACACAAGTCGGGCAGCAGGTGCGGTGCACCGGGGACCCTCAGTGTACTGGGGCCACCGTCCAGGGTTCCTGGCATCACCACCCCACAGCTACGCAGGCCCCTTGCCTCATGTCTGATGCGGGTGGACACACTGAGATGCAATCTATCAAGCAGGAGCTGCACAGTGGTTCAGCCACTGCAGCACACACACCCCAAAGGCATGGTGTGGCCGGACTTAAGACTCGCCTCCCAGCCTGGTGGCCGCTCCCTAAAACCACAAGCAGCCCTGAGCACAGGCAGCGTGCGCAGGGCTCAGCGACCAGCGAGGCACAGAGCTCCTCCTGCAGCAGCAGCTGGAGCAGGGCAAGGGTTCACCACGCACCCATTCGTTCACCTTTAAAAGCACGAACGATCTCCCAGCTAGACTCATTGGAGCGCTAGAGCCCCAATCTTAGGATAGGACTTTTGTTCCTTTCTACACTCGGAGGACCCTAAAGGCAACAGAAGCCATTTCAACTCTGGCCTGAACCAACACTGGCAACAAGGACCTGCAGCGGTGGAAAAAGAGCGGACGGAGCTGGCCGCTGAGCCTGCAGCACCTGCTGCAAAGGCCAGGGCTCCTCAGCAAGGAAGGCCGCCGCTTCCTGGCTCCTTCCAGGCCAGGCCGACACTTCCTCTACACCCACCCCTGCCTCCTCTGCTTCTCGGCTCTCTCCGGGCCAGGCCCACCTTTCCTCCACACCCACGCCTGCCTCTTGTCCTGGCCAGCGGACACCTCACCTCACTGGGGAAGCATCATCCCCACACCGATCAGCCTTTCAGCAATGAGGGAAAATGAACCAAACCACGGCCAGGTGGGGACGTGGCCACCCTCACCACCCTTTCTTCTTCCTCAAACAAGACAAAGGCTCAACCGCTACCTGTCCTGGAGGGACCCCCGGGACCCCCGTGGCTTTTCCGGGTGCCCCAGCCGGCAGGAGGGCAGGAGCTCAGCCATCACCTGTCCCTGCCCACACGGCTCCCCACAGCATGGCCACAAGAGGAACGGAGCTGGGCACTGCCACTGTCTCCAGCCTTTTCCAGTCTGACGGAGAAGGGACAGGAGTGGAGATCGCTGCAAAATCTACGATGGAGACTGCGACGCTGTGACGTCAGGGCCTGGGGCGCCTGAGAAACCCGCTCTGCTGACAAGGAGGGGATGTGGCGCCAACTGGCCCTCAAGTGAGTCCCGACAGCACGGCCCCAACACACTCGGGACCAGGCACCCTGGGGAAGAGGTGAGTGCTTCCACGGTGTGGGCCGAGGGGCAGTGGCCCGGCTCACTCCCCTCCTCCCTGCAGGGCAGAGGCTGTGTGCCTGGCCTGAGCCTGACCCATCCTGGTTACCAAGTGTGATATGTCCATCAAGCCCTCCGGGAACAGTGAGTGCACCGTGTCAGGGCTGCCTGGGAACTTCAGGAGGACAGACCAGGAGCTCTGGGGCCTGGCGGAGAGCAAATTCCCTGAAACGTGGGCAGAGAGGATGCCATGGGAGCTGGGGGCAGCCCAGACCCCACCTGTAGCGGCCCTGGGAGGAGTGGTGGGCGGCTTTGCCATGTCCCCGCTGTCCACCGCGCTCAGCCCCACCAGCCACCTGCACCCACGCAGACGGACGTGCAGCACAGGACAGGCCCCACCTCACTCACGTTCTTCATGCTGTGTGAATCTGCCGTCATACCTCGGCAAAATCAAATACTCTACTGACAAAAACGGTACCCCAGAAAACCAAAACCTGTCCCTTTTCCATTCAGGAAAAACTGCTCCGAGAATGCCCTCAGAGAATGTAGACCTCAGACTACACAGCACGATGAGCCCCGGCTGCGGGTGGGCAGGGGAGCATCGGCCCTGTTCAGGCTGAAGGCATGTGGCTCTGGGCCCCAGACGTCTTGCACGAGAGTGGAAAGACATCCAAAGAGCAGGTGGGGACGACCATCCAGCTCAGAGACTGTTCCGGAACCCCCAAGGCTTGTTGTTCTTCTCACTCCAGAGCGTGTCACAAAGAAGAAACCCGCGTGATTCTTTGTTGCACAGCGACCCAGTGAGCGGGCAACAAACCCAACAGCAGAGAGCTCCAAGTGACAGTCTGGGAAACTTAGGCATCCAATTCTCATTTTGAATGGAACCATTTCGTACTTTAAACGACACGCGCTGCTCAGCTGCAAACTCCGTGTTTGCTGGAATTCCACCTGGGAGGGGAAGCACGCCTGGGCCGTCGGGTGAGCCCTGGGCTGGCCCTCTCTGGAACTCACGGGCACTGTGAACGCTGGCTGTTCCCATGCATGGTGCCACGCGTGCACATTCTCTATGGACCTCCCTCTTGTCTGTCCCGGCAGCAGGCGTGCACCTGCGCATTCAGCTTTGCTTTCATACTTTGTGGACAGGCATCCACATCACAGTCTGGTCGGCTCCACAGAAATCAGTGGGGGTTGAGCCCAGAGACGCAGGCCAGGATGACGGGAGAGACTGTGCTGCTGAGGACGCAGGGCAGCAGCTCTGTCCCCTCACCCAGAGAAAAGCACTCCAGGCCTGTGTGAAACGGAGGCGCACAAGGGAACAGACAGAAACAGCGTCAACTGGCAGCTGCAGCCATGGTGAGCAGAGAATGAGCCGATGCACGCTCTGGTGCTGCCTGTCCAAGGCCGGGCTGGGGAGGCGCTGGACACCCCACTTTCCATGCCGACTCTCCTCCCACCACCAGGCAGGAGGTGGAAAGCAACACGGAGGAGGGAAAGCAAGGAGGGCCCCAGAGGACAGCACGGCCGGCACCACCATCTGCCTCAGAGCCTGTCAGTCTCGTGGGGACCCTCAGGGCAGACCCCTGGCAGTGCCTACAGCCTGAGTGCCCCTCCTTGCCAGGGACAGCTGGAGGAACAGTGCAGGCAGGGCTGAGGCCCAGTGGCGACTGCACTGGTTTCTCACGTGTGGAGAACGCCCAGGAAATTGAGCAGTTGGCTGCTGTCGCCAACCTGGCGGTCTCTGTCCACTCTGCAGCTCCGTGGAAGAGAACGCACTTCATGAGGCCACGCGGTTTCCAGATGCTTCACGCCTAGATGTTTCCTTAAAATTGAGGCTAAAAACCCCGCTATAATCACATGATGCCTGCCACTAATTATTTGAAATCTGTAAAATATCTAATTTGGTAATCAAAATAATACTTTGTTTAAAAAAATCAAAACTTAAAACTGTTCTTTTCAGGCCATGATCATGGCATAAAAGCTTTAATGATCAAGCTGTGCTTTGTGTCCCAGCCTCCCTTCCTCACTGTTGTGGTTACACTGTCTTTTTGTGAAAGAGACGGCCTGACCTCAGCGCACCCGGCTTCGGAGCTGCTTTGTGGGGGACTCTGGTTTTTCACTGAGGAAAATGGATGGTCCTGGCGAGGGCTCGGCCGGCGTTCAGCCCTCAGTCTCCACAGAGGTGGCAGCCAGGCTCAGACAACACGGGAGGCTCTCGGGGCCTGAGCCCACCCAACGTGCACAGTGAGCCCCCGAGACCTGCACCCCGTGCAGGGGTCTCTGGGCAGCGCCCAGCAGGCGGCAGCTGAATGAGCGAGCGGCTGAAGGGGCCGGTGAGAAGCAGGGTCCTGAGACGCTGGCCCTCCCTTCCTGGCCAGCTCCCGCAGCCCCGCCTCCGCAGAGGGCTTCGCCAGGCTGCCGTGCACGCACGCAGGCCCGAAGCCACGCAGCCAGGCAGAGCAGCGGCACAGCCTTCTGCACTATGTGAGTCCTAAACAGTTGAAGCTGTGGGCGACACACGTGCTCTGGCCAAGATGCACTTTGAGATTCCACTTCTGAGAAGAAAACCCTGGTGTGAATCCGCCACGCTTGCCCAGTTGGCCCGAGACGCCCTGAGCACGCAGCCACCAGCCTCCCCGAGGTCTCCGCAGACTTCGCCCTCCAGTTGGCAGTGGCTGCTGGGAGGACATGCTGTGATCACAGACACTCAGAAATTAGGGTACTCAGAGGAAAATCACGGCATCAGCTTCCAGTGAAGAAGGGCACCTTATTCACACTCTACAGTGCTGTTAGGACAGTTAAAAAATACTTCAAAGGCTCCTAAAAGCAATGCTCTCCTAATGGGAACCAGGGCTCCTGGGAGAACAGCTAACGCCAGGGCTGAGGCCAGAAACGCAGAGAGCCAGGGGCTTCCTGCAGTGCCAGGAAGCAGGAAGAGGCCCCGAGAAGGATCGGAGGAGCCCAAAGAACAAAGACCCTGCCCCAGGGGCTCCCTCTGGCCAAATCGGGGATAATTTGAGTGAAAAAATAAACCCCATTCGCACAGGATTCTGACCCACGGAAGAAAACAGGAAACTGCAACCCCACATTGCTGAAGAAGTCGGATAAACTCAAGGGTTGACAAGGGCGGGATCTCCCCGCGGTCCTGCAGTGCCTCCCACACGGACACTTTCTAGCTCCCGGGAAGCGGCCAGGCGGAGCCCACTGTGAGGGGTGAGCAAGTCACACCACTAGCCCTGCGCTGGGTGGAATCTGCACCGAGTAAAATGCGGGGGCCCCGCCAGCAGCCCCGGGGAGACTCAGCCCTACCCTGCAAGGCCACGTCAGCAGCCCCACCAGGTCCCTGACCAGAGCACACCCCAGGAGCAAGATGGGGACCCCTCCAGGCCAAGGGAGGCAAGGCCACGGAGGGACAGCCACCCCGGCCTGGATGCTGCGACCCCCCAGGACACTCAGACAGAGTCCAAGCAGGGGACAGTGTCACCTTCATCTGGACGGCCGTCCTGTGCCAGGAACACCCCTGCTTATGGGAAACGCACGCCTGGGGGTGGGGCGTGGGGCTGGGGGCTCCGGTGGGGCGGCAGGTGGACGAGTCCTCATGGGCTCTGGCAGATGTCCCTGCATCTCCTTGGTAACTTTCCTATGAAGTGTGCGGCTGTTTCAAAATTTACAATGTCTATCAAAAGAAAATTTCAAAGTCTGTTTATAAAGAAATCTAGCCTTTCCTAAACAAGCGTTTTAGGGCAAACTTGAAAGGCATCTACAAAGAGAATTAAGGATAGGAATCAGAAAGAGGTATGTCAATCAATGTTCTCTGTCATCTGAATGCTCTTCCAGCCAGATACACCCCTGCACTGTATCCAGTCGATGGAACTGCACCACCCAAAAAGACAGGCCGAGTCCTAACTCTAGCCTGCACGGGGGGTCTTAAGACGGAGTCTCTGCAGATGTGAGCAGGTGAGGATGATGGCATGCTGGGGCGGGTGGGCCCTCAATCCACGGACTGGGGTCCTCAAGGGAGGAGGAGGAGGCAGACACGGAGCGCCCGGCCCAGAAGCTGGAGGAGACGGGGAGGATCCTCCCCACAGCCTTGGCGAGTGAGCGGCCCTGCCTGCCGGGGCTTGGACTTCCAGCCTCAGGAAGCTGGAGGGCCTGGTCTCTGTTCTTTCAGGTTGCCCATCTGTCTCCAACTCAGGACAACCAGACAGAACCTCACTAGCGCCACGAACTGCGCGCCACAGAAGGCACTTCCACCCCACAACGGCGGCTCTGGGCTGTCCCAGTTACAAACCAGAACCCCCAGGAGCCACTCCAGGGGCACCCAGGGCACAACAGGGCCCCCAGGGCAGCAGAGCTCCCCTGGCCAGGCTCCGGGCTCAGGAACACCTGCGGGGCTCCCGTGCTCACCCCCGTTTCTCTGCCACGGTGCTGGCTCTTCCGCTTACCCAGACGCCCGCCCTCCTCTAACTCGGAACGCCTAACGGCTGCTTCTGCGTTTCTGGCTCACCTCCGGTCACTTCCTATGAAGCATTCTTTCCTCAGCGATGGGGCGCAGGTACTGCCTCTGCTGGGCTGGTGGTTTTCTTTCTTTTCTTTTCTTTTTTTTTTTTTTTTTTTTGAGATGGAGTCTCACTCTGTCGCCAGGCTAGAATGCAGTGGCGCAATCTTGGCTCACTGTAACCTCCACCTCCTGGGTTCACACCATTCTCCTGCCTCAGCCTCCCGAGTAGTTGGGACTACAGGCGCCACCACCTCGCCCAGCTAATTTGTTTGTATTTTTAGTGGAGATGGGGTTTCACCGTGTTGGTCAGGATGGTCTCGATCTCCCGACCTCGTGATCCTCCCGCTTCAGCCTCCCAAAGTGCTGGGATGACAGGCCTGAGCCACCGCGCCCGGCCCCAGGCTGGTGGTTTTCTAAGACACTGGACACCATAGAGGCCCTGCTCAGACACGGGCTCTGCTCTTTCCTCTGGAGAAAGGCAGCCCTGGCACCTGCGCAGGCGGCTTTACTTGGAAACAGAGTCTACGATGTGAGCAAGTGAGGGCGCGGTCATGCTGTTCTCACAAGAGTTTCGTCAGAGAATGTCCTGAACAGCCGGAGTCTCCCAGCGCCGTCTCCTCCTCCGTCAGGCTGGGTTTCAGGCCACATCAGGTGGGTCTAGGGCAACGTCCTGACTCCCAAGGTGGCCTTTCTGCATCTGTGCGGGACGCTGGCAGGACTGGGGTGCTCTGACCAGGCCTCTCCACTCCAGCTGGGCTGGACACCAGCACCGGCCTGACAGCACTCTCGCCTGCCAGCAGCTCTGTCCCACCCCAACCCCAAAGCAGCCCCCGAGCACAAGCAGCCGGGGCCTCACGCAGGCCCCGAGACCCTCCCCCAACACCACATCCCCAGCGCCCTGGTCCCTCAGTGCAGAGGGACCCACGCTCTGCTTGGACACCAGCTCCCCGGAATGAGAGAGGCCACCTTGGGAGGAGAACCAGGGTGACCACAGGCACCCCCCGAGCACCTCCTCTCAGGGGCTGCTGACCCCCGGCCTGCTGAGGACGGCTGGGCCCGTCCATGGTGGGGGCCGGCCTTGCATCAGCTGCTATGACAGTCACAGCTGGACCGAAAATGCAACAGCGTGAAAAGCGACATTCCCGCTTGGTGTTGCTGCAGCCACCGGCTGCTCACTCTTAACAGTGACACACGACAATGGCCGCAACAGTGCAGTGCAGAGCATGCGTCGCCCGACAGGGGTGTGAGGTTCTCCTGCGGAGAGCTGGGCACGACGGGGTTTCAGTTCCACTTCCACACCTCTGAAACTTTCAACTCATCTCATTTCTGCCAGCAATTAGAAAAAAAACAATTCTATTCTCTGGATACGCAAACAAAATTCAAACGTAACCCTTGGCTCCCTAGCCTGGAAGGATCTGCGCGCAGTCGGCACGTCTGCAGGATTCTAGAACGGATGACGTCCCCCGCCGGTGCTCTAAGCCCTGTTCCCTCCTCCCATGCCTGCCCTAGGCCCTGAGGTTTCTACCAGGGGAGAGGCACCGGGGAGGAGGGGGCACACACACCTGTGATGGGCACGTAGCCGACGCCCTGCTGGTACACCGTCGGCATCAGGACCACAGGCTGGGGTGGCATCACCATGGCAGCTGGCAGCAGCTGGAACACAGCGGAGATGGTCCCAGGGTCAGGAAGGAACATCTACCCATCAGAACCTCAGGAATCGCCCTCCCCATGCCAGCCCCGAACCCGGCTGTGAGCCCTGAGTGCACAGGGGACGCCAGGGCCCACTCCCACCCCCACACCACCTCCTCACATCCAGGAGGTGACATGGCTCGGGCTTACAGACCCCCCACTAACTGGGATGTGACAGAGAGAGGATGGTGTCAGGAGGGACATCCCAGTGTAGGTGTCAAGTGGGCCTGGGGGGAACCACACTGCACAGCTGTGGTGTCTGAGTTTAAAACTGTCAACTTCAGATAAGTCACTGCACTGCTCTCGTCTCTGAGATTAAAACTGTCACCTGCAGGTAAAGTCACTGGGGCATCATGATGGTTCTGCGTATGAAAGCGTCGGTTAAAGCTGCGTCCTGAGGCATTTACACGTGGTCACTCATGGCTGGGTCTTGCTTTAAAATATCCCAACGTTAACAAAAAAGGGAGTGGGAAGAGCCAAGATCGCCCAGAAGAGCGGCTCCCTGCTGCGCCCTCTCTGCTGTCACATGGGCCTTGCATTTCCCACAGAACCATTTTTCAGTAACAACCTAAAAAATTCCGAGTGATAATACAGAGAAGACGGCAGGAGTTCTGCGTCCTGGAGCCTCTAACTGGCCCTCCTGACGCCCCCAGGAGCTGCAGGTGTCCTGAGGATGTAGATGGCTGGGAGCCAGGGTGGCTGATGTGCTGGCCCCACGGCCAGGCCTCGACTTCCTGACCCCGAGTGCGGCAGCCCCCAGGTTTCCCCCACATCTCCAGAGATGCCCTTCCACACCCTGGCCAGTGCCTGCCCTGTGGGGAGGAGCCTGGTGTCCTGCAGGGCCCAGGGCTGTATCTCAGACCCTGGAGGGCTGCTCGGCTGGACCCTAAGGGCAGAGCTTGGAAGGACTGTGAGGGGCCTCCGAGGACACAGGTGCCTGCAGTGCAGACTACCACAAAGGGTGGGCCCATCTTAGGAACACAAACAACCCCGATGCTGTTTCTCCAGACAGAACTGACGGGCAGGAGCAGTGGGCGGGGCAGACCATCTCTGCCACCAAACCACCCAGGGCCCTGCCCTCTGTCCTCAGAACACTGAGCCCTGCTGTTTTACGGACTCAGTGCCTCCAGGAAAGAGACCAGGGTGTCTGCGGGGTGGCACTGCCCCGACGTGTCCCAACATACCCTGACCCGCCCCGCCCCACCCCAATGCCCCTGACGTGTCCCGCCCCTCCCCGATGCCCCGATATCAGGCCGGCAGCTCACCGCGTAGGACATGACGAGGTTGATCATGCCCTCCTTGTCGTCCCCCTGCCTCCCGCTCAGGCTGTACCACTTGTCCTCCACCTTGCCTTGCCTCAGGGACTCAGGGATGGTGATGTGGGTCCACGCGATGCGGTCATCCATGGAGAAGGCTCTCTGGGGGAGAAGAGGGAGATGCCCCAGGCATCAGGGAAGGGGCCGCCCTACCCCTGTGGTCGCATCATCATGGGCCTGTCTCGAGTCCCCATCTCATCAGTGGCACAGGGCTCCCACCTGCACCAGCACCCCATCAATGAGACCCCTCAGGCAGCACAGGCTTCACGATCGTTTATCAACGATCCTTCCCTCTCTCCACCAGGATGGGCCAGGGCCAGGGCTACGTCTGGGGCTGGGGAAAGTGAGGGTCCTGGGCTGCTGTCCTCCTCCAGTTCCAATTCAGGGACACTGGTTGCTCCTCCCCAGCCCTTGGGGCCCCATCCTTGCTCCACCGGCTGCCACCTCCCAAAAACCAGAGTAGCCGGGGCGCAGGCTGGAGAGGACATGGGGTCTGCCTCCCACAGCTGCCTCTGTACTTCCCATGCTCTCTCTACTCTTCTGAGGGCCAGGGAGGGGAAAGCAGGTAGGGATGGGGAGAGAAAAGCCAGGAGGAAAAGGCAGGGCCCAGGCAGGGAGGACTGGCCATCTGCTGGCCTGGCTGCCCCACACTGCTCCCTAGCCCCAACCCGGGCTCCCTAGCCTCCCAATGGCACAGGTGCGAGGTGCCGGGACCACACGGAGCAGCAGCCTCGCCACATCCCCTCTGACCTCCTGACTCTGCCTCAGAAGCGCTGCAGGTGCAGCCATGGACAGGACTCAGGACCCTCAACGGTCACAGCCACTCGCACCATCAAGAACAGCTTTCCCAACCGGCAGGCGGCCGGACTCGCTGGAAATCCCACCTGCTGGTGAGCGGCCAGACCCAGTGCACCTGCCCAGTGGAGGGGACACGTGCACACTCTGTCCTGGGTCATGCTTGTCACTGGGGATGTTTCCAAATGTAAGGGTGTTCAAGGAGCTGGAAACAATCTCTCTTTTTCACATTCCTTGGGGAGAGCAGGACCCTGTTATGCACCCAATGAAACACCCAGTGGGGACCCACACCTCGAAGCCAGCCAGGAACGTGGTTGTGTCGGCAGGTGTGTTCCCACGGCAGCCACGCTCAGCCACGTGCGGCCTCCCATAATAGCCGGCATGTCCCTCTCACCTCATCGAAGATTTCGAGATAGAAGGAGTCCACGCCTGGGGGCACCGTGCAGTGGATGACCTTATTCCAGCGGGGATTCTTGGCGCCATTGTGTGCCGTGGGCGTCTCATACACCGCGTAGCCCAGGCGCAGTCGGCAGTAGGGGTCCATGCGGGTCATGCCGTAATTCTTGGCCAACTTTGCCTGGAATGAAGCCAATGTCAGGAAAAGGAGGTGCCAACCATCGGGAGAGGGCGGGTTCTCTAGGCCGTCTGCCTCCCTGAACCCTTCCATGAGGCCTTTTCCTAACACACAGACTACAAACACTCAGAGTCGCCCGAACACGACTGTGACCTGCTTCCCAGGAGGCCAGGAGCAAGAAGACCGAGCCACAGATGAATCGTGCAGTTCTGAGACAAAGCACGTGGGCCATCCTGGACAGCAGAAACCTACAACGCTCACAGACACAGCTGAGGCCGCCACGAAGGGCGCACGCTCTAACTTCCTCAGAAGCAGCTGAGGAGGGAAAAAGAAGGTGGTCCCGGGACAGAGCTGAGAGCCAGAGCACGACTGGGAGCGTGAACCCGCCCCGGAGCGCGACGACCCGGGAGACAGGGAGTGTGACGACTGGGAGACGGGGGCGTGAACCCGCCCCGGAGCGTGGTGACCCAGGAGAGGTGCGTCCCTGCTCCAGGTGGGAGTGAGGACGCCTGCTGTGCGTATTCAGACGCCAAGTGGCTGTTTTCCTCCCATCATGAAGTCCTGTCATGAAGGCAGCAGCCCTGCCTGTGCTATTGGAGTAGGCGTTTTGGGGACAGGAACTTGTCTTTCTTGTGTCTCCCAATCATAAGGAGCCACATCGCATGTAGACCATGAGATTCGACTTCAGGCCAGGCACTCGGCTAGGCTGGGACATTTGAGGTCCCCGGGGTGGGAGTGAACGTGTGTTACAGGGAATGAATATTCAGAATAAGACAGAAGACCGCGGCACGTAAGACAGAAGACCGTGGCACATAAGACAGAAGACTGTGGCACATAAGAGGATTGTTCAGGAAACAAACTCAACGTGGATGGCAGGTTCAAACATAAAACCTAAAACTGTAAAACTTTTACAAGGAAAAATCGGGAGAAAAGCCCTCGTGAGCTGGGTTGGGTTCAGCCCTGCAGCTCCGGCTGCCTGTAAAGCGTCCTCCCTGGAACACAGACGGCCTCCCCGCACTGCTGCCACCCGCTCTTCTGCGGCCAACCTGGCTCACCCCCAGGAGCTGGTGACAGAGACCCCAGAAGCCATCCCGGCCCTCCCAGCCACATGGAGCCCACCAGTTCCTCCTTCCCAGTGTAACAGAGTCCAGACGCTGCCCCCTGACCCCTCTGAGGGCACAGCCTCCCCGTCCTCTCTGCCCTCTCTCTGAAGGCACGACCACCCCATCCTCACCGCCCCCCTCTGAGGGCACAGCCACCCAGTCCTCGGTGACCCCCTCTGAAGGCATGGCCGCCCCGTCCTCACCGACCCCCCTCTGAGGGCACAGTCGTCCCATCCTCGCTGAACCCTCTCTGAGGGCACCACCACCCTGTCCTCACCGCCCCCTCTGAGGGCACTGCCACTCCGTCCTCAGTGAATCCTGAGGGTACCGCTGCCCTATCCTCACCGCCCCCCTCTGAGGGCACAGCTGTCCCATCCTCGCCACCCCCCGCTGCACAGCTGAACTCTCCCCTCCTGTGCCCACATCTCTGGACTGCCAGGTCTTCTGTTTTCTATTCTCTTCCACATACAAGTTCCCTCCTTTCACTTCTTTTTTTTCTTTTTTTTTGAGGCGGAGTCTTGCTCTGTCGCCCAGGCTGGAGTGCAGTGGCACGATCTCGGCTCACTGCAAGCTCTGCCTCCCGGGTTCTCACGCCATTCTCCTGCCTCAGCCTCCCGAGTAGCTGGGACTACAGGCGCCCGCCACCACACCTGGCTAATTTTTTTGTATTTTTAGTAGAGATGGGGTTTCACCGTGTTAGCCAGGATGGTCTCGATCTCCCGACCTCATGATCCGCCCATCTCGGCCTCCCAAAGTGCTGGGATTACAGGCTTGAGCCACCGCACCCAGCCCCTCCTTTCACTTCTAACCAAAGCTGTGGCTGGCCTCTTTATGTCAAAACTGCCCCATTCTTGGGTCCTTAATTTTAGCATGTTTCTTGGGTGGCCGGAGCGTACTCTGGAATACTATGGAGTGACAGTTTTCTGGAAGCTCCTGGGTGACAAGCATGCTCAGCCTCTAGCAGCTTCCAATTCCCTTCTGCTGCACACCCACAGATCTGCTAGATCAGCTCTTACACTAAAACTCCGCCCTCTAAACTCCTTAGAAACTGCCCTATTTTCTGGATGTAGGTATGTAGCAGGAAAGTCTGAGACCAGCGTGATGTTCCAAAGCTTTCAGGTAACTGTGCTGTTTCTGCCTAGTTACTAAGACTTTCTATTATTATTAACTTTAAAGGCTTTGAGCAAAGCCAGCTTTCCGGGCGGCACGTAGGACTCCCACTGCCAGCATCCCTGTGCCCGTCACCAACACCTGTTCACACTGGGTCCTGCCCGCTTCTGCCACACTCAGCCTTGTCCTGTCATTCCCGTCTCCTCCCACTGCCCTCTGCACTGTGGCTACAAAACTCTAGGAGGAGTGTCCTGTGACATCAACTGCTCTACTGAAGTGACCTCCTTGATGTTTACGGAAGCATCTGCCCATTCACTGTGACCCCACACAACCACATGCTGTCGTGATGCGGCAGACGCTGCGGGCACTGTGGGGACACGCAGGCACCACTGCCTCCGACAATGGGCAAGAGACGTGCGGCAGACACACGGCACGGCAGACGGTGCTACCACTGCAGGGAGTGACCAGCTCGGAGGACCAAATGCATGGGCTGCAGGATCTGGAGGAAGAGCTGCAGGAAGCGGGAAGAGAACGGCCAGGGAACAGGAAGGTCAGGAGTGACCAGGGGGAGGCAAAACATGGGCCCCGGCTTGAGAAGCCTCGGCAGGACAATGCCCACGAGAAAGGCCTGTGCAGGCAGTGACCTGCTCTGGCCACATGCCAGTGGCTGAGCGGAGGCAGTGGGTGGTGCAGGGGGCTCCCCGCCTGGACAGGCGGAAGGTGGCGCCTGTGCTGAGGGTCAGGCCTGAAGGGCAAGAAGCAGAGATGAACCGTGGAGCACCAGGAGCACCAGAGCTTTGGGCCTCAGCTTCCAGAGTGTGGGGCAGCCACCTGCAGACATGGGGGAGAAGCTGGGAGGGTGGCTTGAGAGGTCCACCTTGGGCACATGGCGTCCGGCGTGCCCACGGAACACCCGGGGAGGCCATGTGGCCATGGTTCGTACCTAGGAATCTGGGGTGGAGCTGAGTGCCTGGCTCAGGCCGGGGCCAGCACACAGGTGTTTAGACCCACAGGGACGCAGGAGTCACTGGGGTGTGTGGGCAAAGAGGGGAGAAGGGCTGAGGACCAGACCCCTTGGCATCCCATTGGGGCCCCAGGAGACAATGAGGGGAAGCAGCCAGGGGAGGCAAGCAGGGAACCACATGTGCAGCTGCCCAGAAGCCAAGAGAAGCAGGAAGCGGGTGCTGAGCTACGTGGCCCAGTGAGGAGGCAGGAATGTCCCCACCACTGGAGCTGTGGCATGGAAGCTGGGTGAACTCGCGTGGAGGAAACAGACAGGCTGCCTGCAGTGGGCTCCAGGATGTCGGAGAAGACCAAGGGGGGCCGGAGGCGTGGGCAATGCCAGGGCCACCTCCAAGGCCCAGCCAGGTCTGGAGTTTGAACTGTGTGAGGCGGAGTGCCCTGCGGTCACCAGGCCCTGCCAGGAGGTGGCGGCTGAGAATGGGTGATGGCACTAGGTGGCCTGGTGGCAGCTGGGGCAGGAAAGCATGGGCTTACAGGAGTTCACTGGGTGGGCAGAGGGATGGGCCACACCAGCAGAGCAACAGCTGCACAGGCAAGGGTCTGAGACACGCTGCGAGGAAGGGGTGACGGCGCAGCTGTGCCCACCACACCACGTGAAGCCCCTGAAACCAAGTCTTATTTGTGAGGTCCGCAGCGACTCTTCTGCCTGCTGTATTTGTGCATTTCTACAAAAGCCTGCGTCGCTCACAATGCGTTTCCTTTCCTGTGGNGACAATGAGGGGAAGCAGCCAGGGGAGGCAAGCAGGGAACCACATGTGCAGCTGCCCAGAAGCCAAGAGAAGCAGGAAGCGGGTGCTGAGCTACGTGGCCCAGTGAGGAGGCAGGAATGTCCCCACCACTGGAGCTGTGGCATGGAAGCTGGGTGAACTCGCGTGGAGGAAACAGACAGGCTGCCTGCAGTGGGCTCCAGGATGTCGGAGAAGACCAAGGGGGGCCGGAGGCGTGGGCAATGCCAGGGCCACCTCCAAGGCCCAGCCAGGTCTGGAGTTTGAACTGTGTGAGGCGGAGTGCCCTGCGGTCACCAGGCCCTGCCAGGAGGTGGCGGCTGAGAATGGGTGATGGCACTAGGTGGCCTGGTGGCAGCTGGGGCAGGAAAGCATGGGCTTACAGGAGTTCACTGGGTGGGCAGAGGGATGGGCCACACCAGCAGAGCAACAGCTGCACAGGCAAGGGTCTGAGACACGCTGCGAGGAAGGGGTGACGGCGCAGCTGTGCCCACCACACCACGTGAAGCCCCTGAAACCAAGTCTTATTTGTGAGGTCCGCAGCGACTCTTCTGCCTGCTGTATTTGTGCATTTCTACAAAAGCCTGCGTCGCTCACAATGCGTTTCCTTTCCTGTGGTCTTACGGCATGTTTTGGTGTGATCGAAATCGGTGTTCAATCTGCCGATTTTGGCTTTCACTTGAAAGTCCACTGAGTGACCACGTCCTGGCGGCCGGTGTCCAGCCCTGAGGCTAACCGAGGGCTGCTCTGTGGGGACGGAAGGGTGCGGGCACCGGCACTGGGGCCAACAGGAAGCCACTCGCGTAGCACACACCGAGTGGTGGGGGGCCAGCGGCGCCTCCTCCAGCTGCCGGCAGGGGCCCGGGAGGCGTCCTGGGGCATCCTCAAGCCTCGTGGTGGAGCCAGTTGGACCCTACATGGAGCGGACGCCACCTACACCCACTACTCATCATTTGAGTTATGTTTGGCAGAACCCAGGGTCAATGCCAATATTTTTCACACAGATCGTTTTCAACATCACACGTTTCAGGAAAAGCGAGAATCGGAAGTTCCGTTTGCCCGCTTAGGAAATGCAGTGTAAACGCCAAAATCCTCAATCCCACCCCACCTGAGTGCACCAGCCCCAGGCAGGCAGGAGGGTGCCCCAAGGCCCACCTGAACCACAGTGATGTTCAGTCGGCCCACGGTGCCCATGGCGCCTCCGTACTGCAGCTGCTGGGCCGCCTGCGCGTCCAGCTGGACCTGCCGCTGCTGTTGTGTGGGCGTGATGCGGAGGAAGTCCTGCGGGAGCTCCCCGATGTACACCTGCGGGGCCGGGGACCAGAGAGGCAGTGAGTCAGGGTGAGGACACAAAGCAGCCCGATAGCAGCTGCCCCAGCATTCCCGCGACCCGGCCCCGCCCCCACCCATTTCCTAATCAAGTCCTGGACTGTGCTTAGCCTCCGTTTCCTCATCTCTAAACCCAGGGGTCAAGGGCGTCCAGCCTGGGGCCTGGCCCCTAGCGGCACAGGTGCAGCCCTTACTCAGGAGACCCCCAAATGCAGATTTCTGCCGCTAAAAACAGGTTCCTGTCCTTAAAGCCTGGTCAGGTGGGTTTTCAGGTCATTTTAAAGGGTCTCCCTTATACCACATGTGCCCATGGCTTCCTTCTCCTTGTCCACAGATAAAGGCAGGGTCATGGAACTGCAGGTCACTTGGTCATACAAATGAATGAGAGAAAATCTGAACCTCAGGTCTAAAGTGATTTGGAAAACCCTCTGCTGATATACTCCAAATGTTTCAACATGAAACAGCTGAAATTCAAAAGTACCCCAGATGAACACAGGAAGTAAATTAATTCCAAACCACCACGAAAGACCTCCCCGCTCTGCATCCTGTCTCTCCTCGACCCTCTGTCCACCGCTGCTGCCCCTAAGGTGAGGAGAGAGTATGGGCCCGGGCAGGGCAATGCCAACCTGAAACCACCCGTACACCTGCAGCAGCCGAAGGGGTCTGGGGTAAGAACCACCCTCCACAGTGAATGGCGGCTGACGAGGCCTGGAGGGCAGGCCTGGTTGCTGGTGGAGTGGGGTGGAGACACCAGCCGCGGAGACCCAGCCATCTGCAGGGGCCCCGACCAGCACCAGTGCCCTGGGCAGTTGTTTTCAGGAAATACCGAGTGGAAACCTGGAACCCTGGGTGTGTTGGATGTGAACTTAGGCAAAGTGCATGTGCTGAGGCCACCAGACGCCTCTGCCGTGCAGACCAGACTCATACCCGCCTGTGCCACGGACTCCCAACGACACGGTGCCAGGCAGGGCTCCAGGAGGTTCTGAGTTCAGCCCTGCACCTGCTGTACTCTGGCCGCCTGGCACTTCAAAGGACCCCACGAGGGTCTAGCTCCTCACCTGTGTCTCCACCTAAGGCCTGGAGAGCACAAGCCAGTCAGCACTGCATGCACAACCAACTGGAGAGCACAAGCCAGTCAGCGCTGCATGTACAACCAACGGGAGCAAACAGAAGGGACCCGGACAACTCAGCACTGCTCCGCGCGGTTACGGCCTCAGGCCCCCGGGTCTGGGGAGCTCTCTGCAGGCTGCGCCCCAACTCGAGCAGCCAGCGCGGAGTGTGCTCAACCACTCTTCTCTAAAACTCAACACACACTTCGTGCCTTTCCCCACACTTTACCCCGTTTTTGACCGGGACACGTCACGAGTGACCTTTGCCCCATGAGAGAACCCATCTTGTGAGAACAGCAGAGCACCCCGGCTTCACCTCTGGAGGGTGTGGCACAGGCCAGGGCCTGAAGGGACCCCCTGACGGACAAGCAAGGGGGTGCCGAGGTGCCTGAGGGGAGTGGGCCCACGCCAGGAATCCCAGGCCAGCCTCCTCCGGGCAGCCTCTCATGAGGCGCTGTACAGCTTACCAGCAAGCTCTGGCTCAGGAGGGTGCTGAGAGGCCCCGTGGCACGAGATGCTAAGCACCTGTTCCTGTTGGCACACAGGAAACACTGGGGTACAGAAGGCCAGGGCCCCTCACCTGCCTCCCAAAGGAATTCACAGCCCAGAGTTCTCTCCCCGGGGGACACCTGGCCATGCAGGACGCGCCTCCCTGCCAACTTGACAGGGCCCTGGCACAGCCCACGCCTGCAGACTCTATCACTAACTCTGTCTGCTCACCAGGAATGGGTTATCTTGCAGATAACCCAGTCTAACTTGGTTAGACTCGTGCTAACCAAGTTCTCGGGATTAATATACACAGGCCAAATTCCTGTTTATTTGTGACAACTGCTTCCTGCGTGCCACACACACAGTTCCGGGGACACTGCAGGAAAAGCACTGCATCTCCTGGGCACACGTGGGGACAGACAGGAGGCTCATGTCCTCCTGGGCACACACGGGGAACAGACAGGCGGCTCATGTCCTCCTGGGCACACATGGGGGACAGACAGGTGGCTCGTGTCCTCTGGGGCACACATGGGGGAGACAGGTGGCTCATATCCTCCTGGGCACACGTGGGGAACAGACAGGTGGCTCATGTCCTCCTGGGCACACGTGCCAGACAGGCAGCTCGTGTCCTCCTGGGCACACATCGGGGACAGACAGGTAGCTCATATCCTCCTGGGCACATATGGGGGACAGACAAGCGGCTCGTGTCCTCCCAGGTAGAGGTACGGGACAGACAGGCGGCTCGTGTCCTCCCGGGCACAGGTGCGGGACAGACAGGCGGCTCGTGTCCTCCCGGGCACAGGGGCGGGACAGACAGGCGGCTCGTGTCCTCCCGGGCACACGTGGGGGACAGACAGGCGGCTCGTGTCCTCCCGGGCACAGGGGCGGGACAGACAGGCGGCTCGTGTCCTCCCGGGCACACGTGGGGGACAGACAGGCGGCTCGTGTCCTCCCGGGCACAGGTGCGGGACAGACAGGCGGCTCGTGTCCTCCCGGG
>NW_016806089.1:113491-123570 GCF_001698545.2 Rhinopithecus bieti
TTTTTTTTGAGACGGAGTCTCGCTCTGTGGCCCGGGCTGGAGTGCAGTGGCCAGATCTCAGCTCACTACAAGCTCCGCCTCGCGGGTTCAGGCCATTCTCCTGCCTCAGCCTCCCGAGTAGCTAGGACTACAGGCGCCCGCCACGTCGCCCGGCTAGTTTTTTGTATTTTTTAGTAGAGACGGGGTTTCACCATGTTAGCCAGGATGGTCTCGATCTCCTGACCTCGTGATCCGCCCACCTCGGCCTCCCAAAGTGCTGGGATTACAGGCTTGAGCCACCGCGCCCGGCCATAATGGATATTTTTCTAGAATTTTGCTTCCATGTACTAGATGTACACGCTGAGTCCAACACTAACAAGTAAGTTTAAACGCCTGTGTGAAGGCTGATAATTCCACTTCAGGAACCAGTCCCATGTCAGACCTCACTCCGGCACGTAAGCACGGGATGCCTGCGGCTGCATCCCCTGTGCCGTCAAAACGCCCTGTCCACCAGCCAGGCACATCCACCCAGCGCAGGGACATGCGGCCTCAACCGGAGCCAGAAGTCCCCACCTGGAACACAAGGAGACCCGGGGGATGGAGGCGGAGGCACAGCACGACCTGCTGGGGGAGCCATAAGGAGGCCTCTGTCGAGACCAGCTCTGGAGGAGCATTCAAGAATGGAACTCGAGGGACACGGGCAGGGAAGGTTCTTTATTTATACTTTCATATCCTGCTAGTTATTTTTAGAAACTTTTTTAAAACCACATTCGTGAATTACTTTTAAAATAAAAAGGACAGTGTAGGGCTCTCATCCCACAGAGCGCTCTGCGTTTTATCTTCTCTGAAAATAAAAGCTACTTTTATAAATATTAGTCCGTTTTAAATACAGTTTAAAAATGTAACTTCACATTTCTCGGACTTGCTGATTCTCCTCCCCCTGTGGTGCTCTCAGAGGATCATGACGCGCGCCTGTGACTGACGACCATTCCTCCCTTGCTGACGCCAGAGCTCTAAACCTTTCCACATCAAAGAAGAGATCGCCAAAATTCACTTCTAATTTAAAACAATTTCCCTTCAAGTCTAAGTTTTACTTTTGGCACAGAAATAAAGTCTTAATGCTTCTTTTTTTGTCATGTAACGTGTGTAGTCAACCCAAAGCTAATTTTTTCTTCTTAAGCACACAAATTAAACAAGCACCCACTGTGAATATTCCTGTGACATGTTTCCAACTGAGAGAGCCGCTGCTTCCTGAGGCCCCACTTTCTGCCCGACAGAGCCCAGGAAGAGCCCTGCTCAGCCCAGGACGTGGAGTCCTGAACACACACAGTCCTGGCCTCGGTCCTGCCAGGAGACATCAACCTGAGGAGCCAGCCGCACCACAGACGCCCCGGGAGCACAGCTGGCCACGTGCGGGCGGCAGGACGCCAGGGTCTCCTGGCCACTTCCACGACTGGCCCTCTGTGGCGCCTTTTCACACCTTCTCACCGTCCCCACCCCACGATGCTGTGAGGCTGTGGAGCTGCTGTTTGTGTTTGTGTGCCATGCGTGCACCTGCACTTGGCACGTAAACACTGCAAGCAAGGCTCTAACGAGTCTCAGCACTAATGCCAGGTTAGCATAACTAAGTCAAATTAAGTTCAATTAAAAACTAAAACGCGGCCGGGCGCGGTGGCTCAAGCCTGTAATCCCAGCACTTTGGGAGGCCGAGACGGGCGGATCACGAAGTCAGGAGTTCGAGACCATCCTGGCGAACACGGTGAAACCCCGTCTCTACTAAAAAATACAAAACTAGCCGGGCGAGGTGGTGGCGCCTGTAGTCCCAGCTACTCGGGAGGCTGAGGCAGGAGAATGGCATAAACCCAGGAGGCGGAGCTTGCAGTGAGCTGAGATCCGGCCACTGCCCCCCAGCCGGGGCGCCAAAGCGCGACTCCGTCTCAAAAAAAAAAAAAAACTAAAACGCTTCTAACACTTCATGACTATGTGCTGAGCAACGCTGAGTGTATTTACATAAATTGTAATGTATCAAATCACACGTACAAATAAACAACTTATATAAACACAGTAAAAACTATCCTTAGTGAACTGATGTGAGAAAGTACTTTTTAACTGGCTGCTTGGTATTCTTTGAGCAAACTGACATCATTAGCGATGGGCTAAATATGTTTAGTTGAATTAAATCACAAAATGTCAACAATCCTCATTCAATTCTCCAAGCCAGAGTCTCATACCAGCACGGAGGATCCCACACAAACAGCATTCACGGGCGCCTGCCCACCCTCGCCGCCCACCTCACAGCAGGCCTGAGCTCGCACACGTGTCATGGGCTTCCGAGAACTTTGGATCCACGTGCTGGGGACACCCAGAAAACCCAGGGGACAAGGAAATACTAAGGAACAAAAAATCCAGGAGCTGAGCTGGGGAGGCACACACAGCTGTCAAATCCCAGCAGTTTCCTCCCCCAAGAACCCCTTTTGCCCTGTCAGGGTCAATATCCACCCCCACATTGAGAAAAAGCGTTAAGGGCTCCTGAAGCCACAAAGCCAGCCCATGGAGGCCCCAACACGGAAGCCCAACTAGTGAAACTCTGTACCCCAAGCCCTGGGTTTCACCAGTTCCTAACGCAGCCATGATTGAACGTGACTTTCAGAGCTGGGACCCACAGCAGGAAGACCTGGGCGAGGCTCGTGGCTAAAGGCACAGAGGAAGCTAATGAAACAAGAGAGAAATAAATCCGCCGTAACCGGAACACCTGGGGATGTGGGCGGAAGTCAGTCTCACAAGACTCTTGGGTGAGGTCTGAGTGTCTGCTAGGAAGGGAGCTCCAGACGCGGTCAGGGCCCCAGGACTCACGTAGAACGGCACAGCTGGCCCAGATGAAGCTGAGAACCTGGAGCCCAGGCATCGCCAGCCTCCCTGCTGTGTCTGAGGGGCCGGCCCTGCCTTGAAGGCCCTGCAAGGGGCCTGCTCCATGCCACGGTTCTACAGGGGAACGTCTGCTGCTAGGTTCACACCCAGGTCAGAGCTCAGTATGGCCCAAGAGAAATGGCCCGTCCACCTGACGCCCACACACCTGTGTGATTCCCATCCAGACCCAGGGGTGAGAGAGGGCAGGAACGCGCACCAGGGCTGAGACACAGGGCCGTGGGCAGTCAGGACAGACCCTGGGTGGCCCTCGCGGTCCCTCTGCCCGGCTGACTGACCCCTCAGTGCACAGTGTTTCAGAGACTGAAGGGCCGGCCTGCACATGCCCCGCGCTGCACACTCATGGCCAACAGGGGAGCCCCACAGAGGTGAAGGACTCACCGATGCTCAACGGTGGCCACTGCCATTGCCCTGTAGGTTTAGCATTTTCCAAAATAAGGCTGGAAGGAAAACTGCAATTCCCCATGCCCACCCAGCTGCTGGTTGCCTCACCTACCACCCTTCACAGCACCAACCTCCAAAAGCTGGACTAGTCCCCCACCCTGCAGCCCCTGGCACTCCAGCCAGCCTCCTGGCACTGGCATGTTCAGTAAACAACCCTTGAGCAAACAAGTGGCATTTCATGCATCTGCTCTTGGCAAGGCAGCTCCCACGCCAGTGTGGACGGGCACTGGTGACTGTGTCCCCAGTTCCCACATCCTCCCTGCACAGCCGCTCAGCAGCCCCCTCCCAGGAGCCCTCGCTGAGCACTCATTCGCTGTGCCTTGTCTTACCTTCCGCGGCCTTCCTCAGACAGGGCTTTCCTTCCCTCTTCCTAGCACCCCCTCCCCTCTTCCTTTAATTACACAGAACACAACAGGCGCTTCAAAGCCAACATGCCAGGAGGTTCCCCGGCTCTGCTGAAGTCTCCAAACGAACACTAGAATTTGCATAAGGGAAGCTGGGAGATGACAGTATTGAAATGAACCCGTATAAGCTGAAGAGGGGTGAAAGGGAAGAGGACAGGACGGAATGAGAATGAGCATAAATCATAAAAGCTGACTACAGAACAAGCGACTTTAAATGGGGTCTCCGCCAGGAACTCCACGGCACACAGCCTTGCATCCTAAGTGCTGGGACGGTCAAGCAAGGCAGAGGCGGAAAACCCGTCCTCATTCAGACGAAACAAAAGCCAGTCAAGCAGCGGGCCAAGGGCGGACAGAGGTCCAGAGAGGGATGGCGTGTGACATGGCAGGCCCTGGGCGCTGGGCACGGGGTGCGCACTGCAGCAGCCTCTGCGTGTCACTGTGTGCCTGAGGCTTCCACGGTAAGGTGCTGGAGGACCCCTGCTCCTGTGGTGCTCACACTTCAGTGGAAGACAAATGGGAAGCAACACGAGTTACACCGTATGCTGACGGCAGGAGGTGCTGTGCACAGAAACAGGGCAAGGCCGGGTGGCAGGGGCAAGCTGCACTTCCCGCAGGGCAGCAGGGCAGTCCTCACCAGCACGGCGCGCCAGGGCAGGGCCTGCAGGATCTGGAGACGGTGACTCAGGGACAGGAAACGCTTGCACAGCAGGCCTAACCAGGGGCCTGTCGGGCAGGTCGAGGGACAGTGTGAGAGGCCCAGATGAACAGAGGTTAGGGCCGGGCTCAGGGGCTCACGCCTGAAATCCCAACACTTTGGGAGGCCGAGGTGGGCAGATCACTTGAGACCAGGAGTTCGAGAACAGCCTGGCCAACATGGTGAAACCCCGTCTCTACTAAAAATACAAAAATTAGCCGGGCATGGTGGTGGGCGCCTGTAATCCCAGCTACTCGGGAGGCTGAGGCAGGAGAACTGCTTGAACCCAGGAGGTGGAGGTTGCAATGAGTTGAGATCGCACCACTGCACTCCAGCCTGGGCGACAGAGCGACACTCCATGTTAAAAAAAAAAAAAAGGCCTCAAGTGAACTGGGAGGCAGGCCAGAGGCAGTGTATTCAGAACGCAGCAAAGAGGGGACAAAAACGAAGGAACCGGAGGAAGAGACGTCCACTCCCGGACCGCTCAGCAGCCACTCTGGGAGCCAGGAGGGGGCGGGGTCCCACCTTCGAGGCACTGAGGACAAGGGACCGTCCACCTGGAGTACCGTCCACCTGGATGACTGTCCACCTGGAGTTCCACACACACAAAAATAGCTGTCAGGACACAGAGAAAAGGCATTTACAAGCAAAAATCAAGTTTGCCAGCAAAGAAAATTCTAAAAGATGAACCTGAAGCTAAAGGAAAGTGACCCCAAATGGAAGGCCTGAGACACAGAAGGGATAAGAAAAGAGAAACACAGAAGGAATCCAAACAAGCACTGACTCGAGAGAAATAACACGTTCCTGCAGGACGTTCCTGTGGGAGCCCCAAGGGGAGGCGGCGCCCACACAAGGCACAGCAGCACCTGCACCGGGACGGGGCAGCCGAGCTCTCTGCGTGGATCAGGAGGCGGCACAGACAATGATTAACTTCTTCTTTAATTATTTTTCAGTCGGGCAGCCTCCGGAGCCAGAGTTCACTCAGAGACTCCCTCACAGCAGAAGCTGATAAGTGCATGTTACCATTTCCCGGAGAGCCCCCGCACTTTCCCAGCACAGTGTGCATGTACTTGAGATAAACAACTGAATTTTTTAAAACTCCGTTTAATAAATCCAAAAGAAGGCAATGAGAGAAAAAGAAACAAGAAAATGTAGGACAAATAAAAGCACAAAAGAAAACATCTAAAAAATCTGCAAATCTGTGTATACATCTAGACGTCTATAACCAGAAAAATGAAACTAGCATGTTCCCATCAAAAGACTTAGACTTCTTAGATTTGACGTTTCAAAAAAATGTAAAATCAAAGAAGGAAAAAATACCAGGTGAATACTCTCTAAAAGATAGCTGGAGTGGCCATGCCAGTATCAGACAAAATAATTAAAAGCAAAAGGCCTTTATCTTCCAAGAAGCCCGTGGGTCCCCACCCAGTGAAGAGATCTGATTTCCAGGCAAGCACAGCAATTCTACACCTGTCCACACTCACAACCCGGCCTAAAAAACCCAGCACAAACGTTCACAGGGACCCAAAGAGAAAGGACGCATGGGCAGGCGGTGAGTGTGTTCCCCACTGGCTCAGGTGCAGCCGGCAGGAACGGACACCCACCCAGCAACAGCCCACCTAAGCCAGTGGAGACGGGTGAGTGCCACTGGCTCAGACACACAGGATGCAGGAAAATCCAGGGGCTCCTCACGACACTCGGGAGAGAAAGTCCACGCACACCTACAAGGAAAACCAATTCTCTCCTTGAGGTATGGGAAGGTAAAGGAAATGCATTTCACTTGCCTTTCCTTCACAAACTGTATTTCAGGACAACAGGTTGACACTGGTTGATGGGGAAAGCTAATCTTTACAAACAATCCCAGTTAACAGACACTGAATAAGTGATAAAGTTCAGAAACTACCCTCTGCCGTCCCTAATGAAGTCACCGATTTGGCAGGAATTATCAGCGATGTGAAGAGTGAGGGGACCTGGACAGGCACAGGCCTCACAGGGAGGAGAGGAGGGGCCAGGCCGCCTCCAGCTGGTCAACCATGCACCTCCAAAAGCAGGACAAGGAGTAGGAGCAGCCTGGACCGGGCACGGTGCACCCACCTCCACCAAGGAGGCCTCTCTAGCCAATGGCGCCGCGGTGGCTGAAGGCAGAGTCTCCTGCAAACGTCCTGAGTTCTCACTGCAGAAGGCAGGGGCCCACACGGTACTCCTTGCATACTTTCTGATAATAAGCAGACTATATTGAAAAAAGGTTATCTTTCCAAAACACTGGCCTTTTTGAAAAGTGAGGGAAGCACTGCACAGGGCTGAAGCATCCCTTAGTGGCTATTCACGGAAACAGTATCCTGAAGATCTAAACATGGTATGATTCTCTCAGAACGATAGCGGGCTGGCTAGCTTCACACACGTCCTCTCCACACCTACCCACCCGGGCCCCTGAAGCTCCCTCTACCCAAGGACAAAAGAACCTCCCAGGGCCCCATTAGCGGCCTCTGCTCCTTCACGGCACGTGGGATCTTGCTGTCTCCCCTCATCACCAGGGGGAGGCAACGGCTAGACCACAGTCAGGGTCTCCCGAGCCAGAGTCCTGCCCCCGGACCCTGGGGAGCATCTCTCTCTGCTGGAAAGCCGAGCACCTGCTTAACCTCCTGCCTCCCCAGCACCACAAGGGTAACAGAAAGAGGAGGACACGATAAATACTGTGTCAAGACACTGGCTAAAGGACCACTATGAGTTAATTCAGAGGGGCTGGGGTGGGACATGCTCAGTGAAGCGGGCCAGTGCCAAGCTGGGCCCTGCAGCGGGTGTGTGCCGGGCAACACTTTACAGAGTGCTGCGCTGATCTGATAAACCCCAGGGCCAAGTCCAGCCCTCCTGTGCCCAGGACCCTCCTGTGGCCACCAGCTCCTGCCTCCCTCCATCCTCAGCCCCTGGGGTTCCCTCCTCTCAACCTCCAGACCCCACACCTCTGTTTTCCGTGCACTCCCCTCCCAGCCCACCCCCCAACTCCCATTCCTCCTCCAAGCTTAGGAGAGATGTCACGTCCTCACCCCAACACCTAGCCCTGGTGAAGTCACCATTTACGAACTCTCCCAGCACCTGAAACTTAAGATCACAGACCCACCGGGCCGTCACCACATGGCTCCGCTGTCCTTATGTGCTGCCATGTCTACCGTGCTGCCCTGTAAGATCCCGGTGGCAGGAACCACCTGGTTGCCCTTGTATCATGGCCATCCTAAACATCACAGTCGGTAACGCTGGTTGATTAAGTCACAGGTACTCCAAGCAGCACTCGAGACCCCCGTCGCTGACACCACCTTCTTGGAGACCCTGGCAGCTCCGAGCCAGATCTGATGTTACTGTGCATTTACTGGGCAGCGGGGGGTGCCCCTGAAGTGCCTGCTCGTCTACGTGACGGAAACAGCCCAGGAGGCACCAGGCAAGAGGAGATGCTAACGACACCTCAGCACTTGTCAGCACGGGCCCTACGTGTGAGAACATCTCCTGCCGCTCCCACTTCCTCATCGCGGGCGTAGCAGGGCTGCACACCGGTGCCCTCAGAACAGGAAGTGCCTGCCTCCCACTGCTCCGTGAGTGCTCAGCACCTGATGAATTCAAACCCAGCCCTACACCCCAGTGGGGTTCCAGATGAGGGACAAGTTCCCAGGAGGCCGAGGATGTCTCCCAGACCACACAGCAAGGAAGGGGCCATCCTGCCCAGCCACCATGCCCCCCGGCTCTCCAGGAGGACACAAAGGCAGGGTGCTGGTTCCCTTGTTGCTGAGCCTCCCGTTAGGCAGAAAGGAGCACTTCACTGCCATAACCACCTGCAGGGACTCACTGTGGTGGAGCGAAGATGAAGAGGTGGAGATGCTGACATCAGAGGCCATGCAGGACCTCTGCCGACCCGCAGCCTCCACACCTGAGTCTCAGAGGCCGTCCAGGACCTCTGCCGACCCGCAGCCTCCACACCTGAGTCTCAGAGGCCGTCCAGGACCTCTGCCAACAAGCAGGCTCCACACCTGAGTCTCGTAAGTGTCAGGAGATTTCTTTCAAAGTCCTCGGAAAAAGCATCTATGCCCAAAACCTGGGACTTCATTCTAAACACAGAAAAAAAGTTCTACCTGAAGAATTCTCTCCTCAGGAGAAACACTAGGACCTGTGGATACAGTGTTAAGGGTGGGGAGCCCTGGTGACCCCTGCACCATGTCCAGTACTGGGCTGCACGAGTGCAGGGACCTGGGAACATCCTAAAAAGGACTTTTTCCGCCCACGGCAGGTTTAGAACCACTGTTGATAAAAACTGTGCCGCTCAGGACAGCCCGCCCAGCCCAGCCTCTGAGTGGCACGGTTTGAATTTGTGTCCCCGCCAAATCTCACGCTGAATTATGACCTCAGCGTTGGAGGTGGGGCCTGGCAGGGCGGGGGTGTGGGTCACAGGGACAGATCCCTCGTGGGTTGGTGCCGTCCTGGTGATAGTGAGTTCTCACGAGGTCTGGTCATTAAAAGGTGTGTGGCACCTCCCCACCCCCAACTCTCTTGCTGCTTTCGCCATGTGACGTGCAAGCTCCCACTTGGCCTTCCGCCATGACTGGAAGCTTCCAGAGGCCTCCCCAGGAGCAGATGCCGGCACCATGCTACCTGTACAGCCTGCAGAACTGGGAGCCAATTAAATCTCTTTTCTTACAAATTACCCAGTCTCCGGTTTTCCTCTACAGCAATGCAAGAAGGCCCTAACAGTGAGCCCAGAGGCCACTCACGCTAGGAGCCCATCATCTCTGAGTCAGTCTACACCAGCTCTCCTGCAATATTAATGCTATAGAAGAAACTGACAGGCAACCCTCTGGAGAGAATTCAAAGCAGGAAAGGTTCTCTTAAGTTCTTGGCGCCTATCCTCTCATTTGCAAATGAAGAAACTGAGGCTTTGCGCAGTGGCCACTAACTGGGGACACAATTGGGCCCAAGAAGTGGTCACCACTACCCTCACTCTGCGTAAGGGAGAAAGAGGAAACAGCCTCCATCTATGGGACCAACTAGAGTGTAGGCCCGTCTCCACCTGTGGACCACCAGGGTGCAGGACCCGCCTCCATCTAGGGGACCATCAGGGTGCAGGGCCCGCCTCCACCTGGGGGGCCATGAGGGTGCGCGCCCGTCTCCACTTGGGGGACCATTAGGGTGCGGGGCCCTCCTCCATTTGGGAAACCATCAGAGCTCGGGGCCCGCCTCCATCTGGGCACCGGGCCCTCCTCCATCTGGGGACTATTAGGGAGCGGCGCCTGCCTCCTCTGAGGGACCATGGGGCACGGGGCCCACCTCCATCTGGGGCTCACCACGGGCGCAGGCCCCCTCCCCCGGGGCCGCCTCCCCAAAGCTCTGCCCGGGCGCGACCGGGAGCTCAAGTCTCCCGCAGCGTGGGCACGTCCGTCCGCCCCGGGGTGGGGAGCCGCCGCTCCCCTCCGGCCGGGCGCCCCGTGTGTCCCGGGAGAGCCGAGGAGCCGGCCCGCCCGCCGCCGCTGAGCAGTAGCCCGGGCCCGAGGCCCTTCCCGCAGCCGCAGGTCGCCGCCCCCGCCCGACCCCCGCCTGGCGGCCTCACCGGCCCGCGCTGAGTGCTGACGGTGGTCGCCATGGTGCTGCGGCGG
>NW_016806089.1:124778-137677 GCF_001698545.2 Rhinopithecus bieti
AAAAAAGAACAAAAAGCATTCTTAGTTGAAGTTTCGCTTTAAAGATAATGATATATGGCCGGGCGCGGTGGCTCAAGCCTGTAATCCCAGCACTTTGGGAGGCCGAGACGGGTGGATCACGAGGTCAGGAGATCGAGACCATCCTGGCTAACACGGGGAAACCCCGTCTCTACTAAAAAAATACAAAAAACTAGCCGGGCGAGGTGGCGGCGCCTGTAGTCCCAGCTACTCGGGAGGCTGAGGCAGGAGAATGGCATAAACCCGGGAGGCGGAGCTTGCAGTGAGCTGAGATCCGGCCACTGCACTCCAGCCTGGGCGATGGAGCGAGACTCTGTCTCAAAAAATAAATAAATAAATAAAAATAAAGATAATGATATAGATGCTCGCAGAGGACAGGCCTTATGCAAAGATTAGCAGTCCTTTGTTTGACGAGCCCAGATAGTACAGCACGTCTCCCCCGTGATGTTTTTTGGCTTTCATCTTACATATAAACAAGCGTTGTATCCAGGTGGACGCCTTCCTCCTGGTGATTTGGGAACATCCTGCTCTATGGAGTAGCCATTCTTTTATTCCTTCGCTGCCTTAATAAACTTGTTTTCACTTGACTCTGTGGACTGGCCTGGAATTCTTTCTTGCACAAGATCCAAGAACGCTTTTTTGGGGTCTGGATCAGGACCCTTTACCAGTAACACAACCACTCCACCAAAAACTCTTGTCTGTGATCTCTACATTGTCAGTGGTCAGCTCTCAGTCCTCGTCGTCCGGGGACTACAGCAGAATCGATAGTCATTCCTGCTAGACACGCTTTCTTCACTCCCCATCCAGGACACCATGCGTCTCTCACTTTCCTCTTATCCCGGAGACCACATCTTCAAGTCTCAGTTACCCGTCTCTCCTGAAACCGGCAACCTGGCCACTTGCCTGTTTTGATGGGGTTTAGAGGAAAAGAACAAAAGCCCCTTCCTTAAGTTGTAGCTTAACTTCCAGCCAATCCACAGCATAAGACCCAAGAAACTATTAAGCACAAGTTCTTGCTTTAGGGGCCAAGGGACTTCCCCGGGGTTCCACATGTGCAGTTAGACTTAAATTTCAACCATAGTTACCCCTTCCTCATTTTCACGCTAAAAATCACACCTAGGGGTAGAGATTTAAAATGTGAATGTTGCATGGGACGCATGAAGAAGCATGCAAAGCTACTGAGAAGCGCTAGACAAACCCCTCCCATCCGTGCCTGGACCAATCCCTTCCCTGTGAAACTAACCCACGTGCCACCCCCCGGGGGGCGGGTGGGGGGTAGCCCACCGTTTTCCTTTCACGGTGCTGACTTGCTTGTGCACAAGCAAAATAAAGCTTTCTCTTTCTCCTTGCTGCTGCCACTGCTGATCTCTATTTCTATCCTGGGAGATTACAGGATCCCAGGGCACACTGGCAACACTTTGACTCCTTAACATCAGGGTGCCTTGCCTCAGGCCTCAGTCCTTGTACATCTTTTCTATCCACATCTTCAGTGAACTCATCCAGTTCAGTCCTTTAAATGCCATCCATATGCTGATGATCCTAAAATCTATATCTCCAGGATCTCCGCTAAACACTAGATTCAGCTCTTGCCTTCATATTCTTCCCCTATGGGGTGGACAGGTTTTAAGGTAGATGCGTGATCCCTGCCTCCTGGTGTTCACATCCTTGAGTAATCCTCTCGTCTTGAGGGTGGACAGAGCCTGTGGCTTGCTTTTGAACAACAGAATATGGCAGTGGTGATAGGATGTCCCTCCCCAATCACCTGATGTTATACAAGACTCCATCTTGCTCGCAGACTCATTCTCAAGGGTCTCTCATTTGCTGGGTGAGAAGCAAGGTGCCATAATTCCTACAACTTCAAGGAAACAAATTCTGCCAAGAATCTGAGGGGGCTTTGATCCTTCCCCTGTCAAGCCTCCAGATGAGAATGCAACCCAGCTGACACCTTAATTGTAGCCTCGTAAGACCCAACAACAAGCCAGCTAAGCTGTGCCTGAACTCCTGCCCCCACAGAAACTCTGAGATAAGTGTGTGTTGTTTTAAGCCACTTATCTTACAGCCACATGATCTGACTTATGCATTATTAGAATTCCAGAAGAAAAAAGGAGAATGAGGCAGAAAATCTGAAGAAATAATGGCCAATAATTATCCAAATTAATGGTAGGCACCAAACAAAATATTTAGGAAGCAATGGATTCCAAACAAATAAACAAAACACTTAGTCATGTCATATTCATACTGCTGATAACAGAAAGCAAGGAGAAACTCTTAAAAGCAGACAGAGGAGGTCGGGCGCGGTGACTCACGCCTGTAATCCCAGCACTTTGGGAGGCTGAGGCGGGTGGATCACAAGGTCAGGAGTTTGAGACCAGCCTGGCCAACATGGTGAAACCCCATCTCTACTAAAATACAAAATTAGCCAGGTGTGGTGGTGGGCGCCTGTAATCCCAGCTACTCAGGAGGCTGAGGCAGGAGAATTGCTTGAACCTGGGAGGTGGAGCTTGCAGTGAGCCAAGATTGCACCATTGCACTCCAACCTGGACCTTGTGATCCGCCAGCCTCGGCCTCCCAAAGTGCTGGGATTACAGGCGTGAGCCACCGTGCTCAGCCAGCAAGACTTTTAATGGCAGTCTTGCAAGATCAGATGTCTGGTAGGCAGGCACACCTGGAGCAGTTACAGCAGGTAATTGATCTCCTAGCACACAAACCCTCTCCCAGGTCCTCATTGGTCGAGTACTACGGAGTTACAATCGTCCCCGACATCACCTGAGTTTCATTTTCCCCCTTATAAGGTTATACCCCGTCCCCTTCCCCACTTAAGTTTCGATTTGCCAATAATGAAACTTTCTTCCCTTTTATGGCCGACCCCTCCTCCACATTCTCATGTACATACTCATGACCTTCCAGGTGCATGAGCCGTATGGTTTGTTCCATCCACAGGCTGGCTGCCAGTGCTTAGATTTATCATGCCTTGAAAATGGACCATTAAAATGTTTTCTCACAATACGATAAAGAAAACAACACTGACATACCAATTTACATCCCTCAGTAAAAATTAGAAAGGGGTTGGATGTCAAATTTGGGTGGGAATTGATGAGAAGGGAGGCTCTTGTAGCCCTGAGTAGGAACTGGTGGAGGATCTCTGAGAAGTAACATGGACGTGCTTAGTAAAAGTAAATGTGCCCTGTGAGCGCTGTCTCTCGAGAGCGCACCCTGTAAACATGCTCACACTGACTCACCTGGGAATGCATTCAAGGCTGTTTTTGCACAGTTATTTGTGTAGCAGAAGTTGGTAGCCTAATTATTCATCTTTAGAAGAATGAATAAACAAAATGTGACAAGTATACACTTTGGAACACTGTGCAGTGAAGAGACAAAGTCGGTGTTCACAGAACCACTTGCATATGTTTATAAAATCCAGGCAAATATCTTAAGCAGCAGTTTTCAAGACATCAGACTTAAAAGACAGTAAAGTTCGGCAATCCCCAAGAGAGAAAGCAAATGAGGTGAGCCCTGTGATTGCCTCTGTGTACCACCTAGAGAGTTTCCAGGCTGCAGCACAGGGATGTGTAACATAAGCAAAGACACGTGGTCTCCCTGAGCTGAGGACACTTCGCTGGGAGTCCAGGGAGGACAGGAAAGCTGGAGTTCTCAGGGCAGAGTGCCAGGGAGGAGAGAGCTGCACAGTGAAAGAGGAACAGAGGCCTGCAGAGGCTCCTTCTTGCGTCTTCAGCTCAGTACTGATGAGTACATGCATCTGATGAAGCTAGCCAAGGAAAGAATTTCAGAAATAACATTGCTAGCTAACACAGGGCCAGGAATAGTTCCTATTCCCACCATTTAGAGTGAAAAACCACAGAATTGACAGGATACCGAGTAGAGTACTCAGAAGTGTTTTGCCTTCACATTGCCAGGGATAAGTGGGCCATTTTATAATGATAATGGGATAAATAAATCAAGAGGACATATAAATCCTAAACATTTTGTACACTTAGTTATAGAGTTTCAAAATACTTTTAAAGTTTTGCTTCAAAAGACCAAAACCTGATGGAACTGCAAGGAGAAGCAGGCAAATTCACAACTGTAGCTGGAGATTTCAACAGTCTTTTCTCAGCATTCCATAAAACAAATAGAGAAGCTTAGTTCAGGTAGAAGATTTGAACACTATCAAACAACTTGATTCAGCTGACATTTATAGAAAACTCCACCCAACGCCAGCAGAATACATTGAATGTGTATCAAGATAGACCACATTCTGGGCCAGAAAAGATGTCTAAAATGAGTAGGTTCTCTGACCAAAATGGAATTAAATTAGAAATCAACAGTAAAAAGCTATCTGCAAAATTCCCATTATATTTGGAAACTAACATACTACTAAATATCCCATGTGTCAAAGAAGAAATCAAAAGGAAAATTAGGTAGTGTTTTGAACTTAATGAAGATAAAAACATGTATTACGTTTTGTGGGATGCAGCTAATGCTGTATTTAAGTGGAAATTCATAGCACTAAATATCTACATTAAAAAAGAGGGAAGGTCTCAAATATCTGATATTAGCATTTTCTTTAGACATTAGAAAAGAAGAGCAAATTAAGTTCTAAGGAAGCAGAAAATGATAAATAAAGGTCGCAGCAGAAATCAAATGAACTAGAAAACAGACCACAGAGAAAATCAGTAAAACCAAAGCTCATTTTTGAGAAGGTAAATAAAATTGATAAACCTCTGGGTAGACTGAGCAGGAAAAACAATATAGAAAACACAAATTACCAGTACCAGGAATGGGAAAGGAGGCATCATTACAGATTCTACACACATTAAAAGAATAATAAGGGAATGTTATGAACAGCTTTACTTAAGTGCAACGAAATGAAATAGACATATTTCTTGAATGACAAATTATCAAAACTCACTCCAGAAAAAATAGAAAAAAATATTCTTTTATTTATTAAAGAAGTTAAATAAAAAGAAAAAACCTTTCTACAAACAAAACTCCAGACTCAAAGGCTTCAGTGGTGAATCTCATAATAATAAGCCTCAAACATATACGAATATTTGAGAAAGAAATAACACCAATTTTACAGAGACTCTTCCAGAAAATAGTGTAGGAGGAAATACTTTCCAGCTCATTCCATGAAGCCACAGCATATGCTGGTACTATCATCAGACAAATACATGGTAAGAAAAGAAAAGAGAAAACCAATAGCCTTCACAAACCCACACACAAAATTCTCAACAAAAATGTGAGCAAATTGAATTTATCAGTGTATAGTAAGGATAATACATCATGACAAAGTGGCATTTATTTCAGGAATGCAAGATGGTTTAGCATTTGAAAATTATCCTGCAATGTAATTTACCACATTAATAGAAAAACCAGATGATCATCGGAATAGAGGCAGAAAAAGCATTTGACAAAATCCAAAATCCATTCCAGATATTAGCTTTCTGCAACACAGGAATAGAAGGGAATTCCCTCAATCTGATAAAGGGCGTCTGCAAAAAACATACAGCTGACATTGTACCCAATCGTAAAAGAAGGAATGCTTTCCCCTAAGATCCTAAGATCAGGAGCGAGGCAGGGATGTCCACTTTAATTACTTCTACTAAACACTGCAATGCAGGCTAGAGACAGGACAATCAGGCAAGAAAAAGAAAAAAGGTGCCCAATTGAAAAGTAAGGAAAACTGTTTTCATTCACAGACCAATGATTGCCTACGTAGAAAATCCTACAAAATCTGTAGAATGCAGTAGCTACTACAAAAAATTAGTGAGTTTAGCAAGTTTGCAGACTTTAAGGGAAGTAAAAACAAAACAAAACAAAAAAAAAACTGTTGTATTTCTACAGTTTTGTAGAAATGTAGAATGCAGTAGCAAAATCTGTAGAATGCAGTAGCTACTAGAAGTAATTAGTGAGTTTAGCAAGTTTGCAGATTTAAGGGAAGTAAAAAAAAAACTGTTGTATTTCCACAGTAACAAACAATCATACACTAAATAAAAAGCAATTCTATTAATAACATCAAAAACTTAAATACTTAGAAATAAATCTGACAAAAATGTGCAAAACTTACATATTGAAAATTACAGGCTGGGAGGGGTGGCTCACTCCTGTAATTCCAGCACTTTGGGAGGCGGAGGCGGGCGGATCGACTGAGCTCAGGAGTTTGAGACCACCCAGGGCAACGTGGTGAAACCCTGTCTCTATTAAAATTCAAAAGAATTCGCCAGGCATGGTGGTGCATGCCTGTAATCCCAGCTACTCAGGAGGCTGAGGCACAAGAGACCCTTGAGCCCCAGAGGCGGTTGTAGTGAGCCGAGATTGCGCCACTGCACTTCAGCCTGGGTGACGGAGCAAGACTCTGTCTCAAAAAATAAATAAATAAATAAATAAATAAATAAATAAATTTACAAAATATGCCTGAGGGATTAAAGAATAGCTAAATAAATGGAAAGATACATTTTGTTCATGTTAAGACTTAATATCTTTAAGATGTTAATTCTCCCCTTATTGGTCTAGAGATTCAATACAACCCCAACCAAAATCCCAGTGGCTCTAAGGAATTGATAAATTATTGCTAAAATTCATATGAAAATGCAACAGATCTAGAAAATCCAAAACAACTTTGAAAAAGAGAATGGCCGGGTGCAGTGGCTCACACCTGTAATCCCAGCACTTTGGGAGGCCGAGGCAGGTGGATCACCTGAGGTCAGGAGTTCGAGACCAGTCTGGCCAATGTGGTGAAACCCCGTCTGCACTAAAAAATACAAAAAAAATTAGCCAGGCATGGTGGCGTGTGCCTGTAATCCCAGCTACGTGGGAGGCTGAGGCAGGGGAATTGCTTGAACCAGGGAGGTGGAGACTGCAGTGAGCTGAGATCGTGCCATTGCACTCCAGCCTGAGTGACAGAGCGAGACTCCGTCTCAAAAAAAAAAAAAGAAAAAGAAAAAGAAAAGGAAGGACGCAATTGGAACAGTTAAGCTAATTTATTTCAAGAGATATTATAAAATGACAGTCCTCAAGCCAGTGTGGCACTGATGATGTCAGTATCAACAGTAGGTCAGCAGGACAACACAGAGTACAGAAACAGATTCACAGATCTGTGGTTAATTGTGGTTTAAAAATGCATAGCATAAAATGTACCACCTTAATCATTTTTTTTTTCAGTCTTACTCTGTTACCTAGGCTGGAGTGTGGTGGCATAATCATGGCTCACTGCAGCCTTGACCTCCTGGGCTCACGTGATCCTCCCACCTCAGCCTCTCAAGTTGCTGGGACCACTGTGCTTGGCTAATTGTTTTTTGTTTTTTTTTTTTTTTTTTTTTTTAGTAGAGATGACGTCTCACTATGATGCCCAGGCTGGTCTTGAACTCCTGGGCTCAAGTGATCTTTCTGTCTCGGCCTCCCAAAGTGGTGTGAGCCACTGCACTAGGCCTTACTCATTTTTAAGTAGTGTTAAATATATTCATATTGTTGTGCAACCAATCTCCAAAACGTTTTCATCTTGCAAAGCTGAAACTCTGTACCACTAAACAACTACTCCCGATTTCCCCTCCCCTAGTCGCTGGTAACCGATATTCTACTCTCTGTTTCTATGAATTTGACCACTTAGAACTTCGGGAGGCTGAGGCAGGTGGATCACAAGGTCGGGAGATCGAGACCATCCTGGCTAACACCGGTGAAACCCCGTCTCCACTAAAAATACAAAAAATTAGCTGGGCATGGTGACGGGCGCCTGTAGTCCCAGCTACTCAGGAAGCTGAGGCGGGACAATGGTGTGAACCCAGGAGGTGGAGCTTGCAGTGAGCTGAGATCGCGCCACTGCACTCCACCCTGGGCAACAGCAAGACTCCATCTCAAAAAAAAAAAAAAAAAAACGAAGAAGAAAGGAAAAGAAGAAAACTTGATGTTAGTGGAGGTTGGGATAGTATTTGTCTTTGTGACATGGCCTTTCATGAACCACTAGATTCATTCAACTATAACATGCGTGAGAATCTTCCTTCCTTTTAAGGCCGAATACATGGTCCCGTTTAAGCATGTTTCACATTATTTTTTCCCACTCACCTGTCGATGACGTTTGTGTTGTTTTTGCCTCTTGGTTGTGTGAATATTCTGGATGGAATACATTTTCAACCAAAGGTGTCAAGTCAATTCATGCATGAAAGGATGGTCTTTCAACAACTGGTGCTACAGCAAGTACATTACTCCCATGCAAACCATAACTCTTGATCAGTATTTTTCACATCAATGAAAAAACAGTAACTGGAAAATGAATCTTTAAGATCTAGGTATAAGAATGTAAAATATGAAGTATTAGTGAAGAACAAGTAGAAAATCTTTGTACCTCTCGATGAAGTAAAGATTTTCTCAGACACAGGAAAAGCAAAATCTATACAGAAAAAATATGATAAATCATACTTCAGTAAGTAAATAGCACTTTTGTTCTCCTAAGATTGCTAGGGAATAAAAAGGACAGCCGTAGACCAAAAATATTGCAAATTGTATAATCCAATAAGGAGTGTATGTAGATATATCGAAGAACTCTTTAAACTCAATAGCAGGAAAACCAAACAACCCAACTAAAAATGGGCAAAAGAATGCAACAGACACTTCACGATAGACATAAGAGTGGCAAAGAGGCCGGGCGGTGGCTCATGCTGTAATCCCACGCACTTTGGAAGGCTGAGGCAGGTGAATCACCTGGAGGTCAGGAATTGAACTGAGGCCTGACCAATAACGGTGAAACCCTGTCCTACTAATACAAAAAATTAGTGAGTGGTGGCAGCGCTCCTGTAATCCAGCACTACTCAGGAGCTGGGCAGGAGAATCACTTAACCTGGTGAGGTGGAGGTTTGCAGTTGAGCCAAGATCATGCCACTCGCACCTCCACCTGGGAGACAGAGCGAGACTCTATCTCAAAAAAAAAAAAAAAAAAAAAAAAAAAGGTGGCAAAGAAGCACATGAAAGCATGCTCTGCATATCCGTCATCAGAGAAATGCAAACTAAAAGCACAGCAAGCTGCCACCGCACGCCTATTCCCGCACACCATTAAAAACACTGGCTACACCAACGGCTGCTGGGGACGTGGAGGAGCTGGATCTCCCATCACTGATGTTGGGAAAGCAAAATGGTGCAGCTGCTTTGGAAGACAGTTTTGTAGTTTCTTAAAAGGTTTTGTATTCTTGTTACTGAGTTTCTGAAGAGGTTAACACACATCTGCTGTACGATTCCTCTCCTAGGCCTTTCACTGGGAAGTATAAAAACGCCCGTCCCTGTGAAGGATGTCCACAGCTGCTTTATTTATAATGGTCTCAAACTGGGAACAACCCAATGTCCATTGATGTGGAAACAAGACAATCCGTGCCATATCCAACCAGTGGAGTTCCATTCCGTCACGAAAAGGAGTGAATTATCTGCACACGCAACATGAACGAATCTCAAAATCACTTTGCCGAATGAAGGAAGCCGGCATCACATGACAGAGTCAACACTGTAAGAGATTCCATGTGTTCAGAACATGGGGAGATGCAAACTGACCTATCGTGTTAGTCGGTTCTTGCACTGCTATAAAGAAATACCTGAGACTGTGTAATTTATTTAAAAAAAAAAACAGACTTAATTGTAGGCTGTACAGGAAACATGGCGACTTCTGCTTCTGGGGAGGCCTCAGGAAACGTACAATCACGGAGGAAGGCAAAGGGGGACCTGGCAGGTCAGGTCATGTGGCTGGAGCAGCAGCAAGAGATGGGGTGGGGAGGTGCCACACACTTTTAAACGAGTAGATCTCACGACAACTCACTATCATGACGACAGCACCCAGTGGGGACAGTGCTAAACCATGAGAAACCACCCCCAAGATCTAATCACCTCCCACCAGGCCCCACCTCCAGCACTGGGGATTACAATTTGACATGAGAGTTGAGTGGGGACACAGATCCAAACCATTATCACCTGTGAAAACAGAAGCCAGGTCAGTGGGTTGCAGAGAGAGGGTGGAGGGAGAGGGCAGGAGGAAGGTGAGTGGCTCTGGAGGCTTGTTGAGGCGGGGGTGGTCTGTTCATTATCTTGATTGTGGTGATCCTTTTGGTGTCATTTGCAAAAGGCAAAATGTATCAACTGATAACACTTTAGATAAGTGCGGCTTGTTGTATGCAAATCATACTTCAGCTAGCTGCTGAAAGAGAGATGTGTATCCACAAAACACCACACACAGGAAGATGCCTGCATGGTTAAGGGACTGGGGCACAAATGTCAGCATTGAACCAGGGGCTGAGTTCTGCAGCAGGAGTGGGGCCCCACAGCGGGAAGCAAGCTGAATACACACAGAGACCATTAGGACCATGCAATGGCATGGTGGCCACAGTCGCGGAGAGCACCAGACAGGGGCCAGCAGCGCAGCAGGAGCTGCACCAAGGGGCCGCCCTGTCCAAGAGAAGTCTAGAAACCACAGCCAAGGACTGGCCCTGAATATCTCATTCTGGAAGCAATGCCAAGGGAAGCCTAGCCTTGGCAGTTCAGCAGAGGTGACTCAGAGCAGTGGTCTATCCTGCCATGCACAGACCAGCAGTCCTCCCTGGGCAGAGGGACTTCAGAATGCACCAAATTCATGCACTTGGTTCAAGCAGTTTCAGAAAGTTGCAGTCTGCTTGTTCTCTCTCCCAGGCGAGCTTTAGGCAAAGATGTTCTTTTGAGGTACCAGATATGTCCTCTCCTTGCTCCCGGTAAAGGTGGCTGAGAGCTGCTGCCGGACACTGAAGCCCTTGACCACGTGGGCACTGTTCATGGGACGTCCTCAAAGCTGTCCCTGAAGGACGTCCCTGGAGAGCCACCAGGGAGCCTGTCCACCTCCTAGCTGACTCGGCCAGCCCCAATTTCAGCACACAGGGGTTCCTCCACCTCTCAGCTCTCATGAGTGATGCTGTTGTGAACATGCAACATGGGTGTGCAAGTATTTCCTTGAGACCTGCCTTCAATTAGATGTCATTCCTTTTTAAGGCTGGATAATATTCAGTTGTGTAGATTCAGCCCATGTTTCATCAGTTGATGGACATGTAGGTTAATTTCACATTGGGGTATTATAAATAATGCTGCTAATTTTTGTGGACAGTTCTTTTGTGGACAGGTTTGTGGACAGGTTTTTATGTGGACACACTTTCAGTTCTTTGGGCATATATGTAGGAGTGGAATTGCTGGGTCATGTGACAACTCCATGCGTAACCTTTGGAACAACTGCCTGACTCTGTTTTCCATGGTGTCCACACCATTTTACATTCCCTCCAGTGATGAATGAAGCTTCCAATTTCTCCAGTCCCCACCAACACTTGCTGTTTTCCAGTTTAAACAAAATTATTAACAGAGATTGTAGCCACCTTAGTGGGCGCATTTCCCTGAAGGCTAGTGATGTGGAGCATGTTTTTGTATTGATCGGTCATCTGCGCATCTTCTTGGAAAAATGTTTATTCACATGCTTTGCCATTTTTTAATTGAGATGTCCTTTCATTGTCAAGTTGTAATTATTCTTTGTGTCATATAACCCCCTTCATATACGCCAGACGCAAGTCTCTTATAGACAAGTGATTTGCAAATATTTTCTCCCATTTTGCAGATTGCTTTTCGGTTTTCTTGATGATGTCCCTTGAAGCACAAATTTTTTTGATTTTGAGGAATTCAGTTTATCTTTTTCTTTTGTTTCTGTGCTTTTTGGATCATATCTAAGAAAATCAAGGTCACAAAGATTCACCCTTATGTCTTCTCAGTGATTTACAGTTTGAGTTCCTATGTCTAGGTCTTTCACTCGCTTTGAACTAATTGTTCTATGTGGTGTGAGGCACCTGTCTCTTCCTAGTGACGACTGCACTCCCCCTGTCCCCAAGAATGACTCCTGACTCCATTGCATACGAGCCTTTCCCCTACCTTCTGCCTAGAAAACTCCTATTCATCCCATCAAAACCCAGCCCTCGGTGGCTCCTGGGTTATGACTTTTTCACACTCCTTGGCAGCTTTAACTGCTGCCTGAGATGTGGGTTCAGGGCCAGTGCCCTACAGGGCCTGTCATAGTCCTTCTCACCAGCACTGAGACTAGTCACCTCTGAGTCTGGTGGGCCTGGGCCCCCACGCAGGTGCACACAAATGTTGCTGCGTGACTGGTCATCACACAGTCGACATTCGCGGTGACATTCATGCACGGGGACTTCACAATTCCCCGGACTCGTCATGAGAGCTGCTCAGCCACATGTTACAAATGGGGAAACTGAGGCTGGGGGTTGAGTAACTTGCTGAGTTCACACAGTGAGTGGATGGCTGGATGAGTTCGTAAAAGGAAGGTCGATTTTGCATGATGAAGCCAAATTGGAGCCCAAAATTCTCTCTTCCAGCCCCCAATAGCATATTATTGGTGCCCTGAAAGGAATAAAAAAAGACCAGATGCCCAGGACAGGGGGCGGTGCCTGATGAAACAGCTGCATTAGAGAGTGACTTTGCAACTCTGGAGAGAATCCACTGAAACCCAGCGCTCCTATAAATAGCAGCTCTTGCAAAGCATCTGGTGTGAATTTTCGTGGTGTTAGCGAATTCAGAGATTCAGAAATCCAGAAATCCATGTTCCCGGAGAAGGGAGTGGGGTGGGGAGGGAGGTTGCAAACAATGCCATCTTCAGGAACAAAACTCCTGCATAACGAAGCCCAGATTTCTGTGTTTTCGTGGGAGTTCCCAGGCACCTTCGGGTAGGTGGCCCCAGGCGATGTTGTGTGTCTCTCCTGTGGACGAATGGACGCCTGGGGAGACGCTGGGCCAGGGGCCTGGGGCTTGTGGGTGTCGGCTCCCATCTCCGGGTCCTCCACCCCCTTCTCCCACCTCCTCAGCCCTTTCCCTCCTTCCACCTCCCTCCT
>NW_016806089.1:138451-154550 GCF_001698545.2 Rhinopithecus bieti
CCGCCAGGCTCGGCTCGGCGTGTGCAGAAGCCCCCCAGCTCCCGCCGCAGCTTCGAGCCTCAGAAACGCGGGGCAGAGACGCGGAACGGAGCCGCCTGGCGCTGAGACTCCCCCGTGGCTGCGCCGCCTTCCCGGGGGCCCAGGCGGGGGCGGGGGCGCGCTCGCTTCTTCCCCTCGCGGGGGTCTTCCCAGCCCCCGGGCCACGGCCGCTCCGTTCCAAGCGCGCTTTTCATTCCGCGTCATCTTGTCTACAAACGTTAAAAAGAGCGAGGATGGGAGGCCCCAAGTTCCGCCCGCGGGGCCGCCGCCCCCCGGAAGCCCCCGTGGCCACGTGGCGGCTCCGTGGAGGGCGCGGTCCTGTCCCCGGAGCCACCGCGGGGAGGGACGCCAGGGCCTGGGGGGCGCCTCCGGGGGACAGAGGCGGCCACGGAGGGGCTCCCGGGACCCTCGCGAAATTCGGATTCAAGGGGCAACCGGCTTCAGACCTCCTCACTCCCTTCTTCAGCAGAGCGGTTCACCTGCCGGCCGGTGAGTCTCCTCTGCCAATCTCTCTTCTCCTGGTCTCTCTCTGTCTCTTCTTTATCTCTCCGTCTCTATCTCTCTCTTCTGTCTCTCTCTATTTCTGTGTCTCTGTGCCTCTCTCTCTCATCTCTGCCTCTTTCTCTAATCACTTTTCTGTTTCTCTTTCTGTCTCTATCTCTGCTTCTCTGTCTCTCTGCCTGTGTCTCTCATGCCTCATCTCTGTTCTCTGTCTCTCTCTGTTCTCTGTCTCATCTCTGTTCTCTGTCTCTGTCTCTCTCTGTCCTCTGTCTGTCTGTCTCCCACTCCCCTGGGCTCCCTCCCCTGGGCCTGGGTCCCTCCACCCCCTCACTCCACGTGCTGCTCATCTCTGGCTCTGTTTTCCTTGCCCAGCCTCCTCCCAGCTCAGGCCGGCAGGAGGCCCCTCTCCTGCACCCCTCCTGGATCTCCATCCTTTCTGGTCCCCCATCTCCTCCACACCTCCGCATCCTCCATCTTCTGGTCCCCCAGAGACCCCCTTTCAGTTCCTCACCCCTGTCTCGGTGTGATATGGTTTGGCTCTGGGTCCCCACCCAAATCTCACGTTGAATTGTAATCCCCATAATCCTCACGTGTCAATCTCGGGACCAGGTGGTGATGACTGGATCATGGGGGCGTGTCCCCCATGGTGTTCTGGTGATAAGGAGTGAGTCTCCCCACTAGAGCTGATGGTTTTATAAGAAGCTTCTCCCTCCCTTCAGCACGCATTCTCTGTCCTGCCGCCCTGTGAAGAGGTGCCTTCCACCGTAAGTTTCCTGAGGCCTTCCCAGCCTTGCAGAACTGTGAGTCAATTAAACCTCTTTTCTTTATAAATTACCCAGTCTCGGGTTTTCTTGATAGCAGCGTGAGAACGGGCTCGTACAAAGTGTGTCCCAGGCTGGAGGTTGTCCGAGTCCCGGAAGCATCCCCAGCACCAAGACTCCCAGGTGATCACTGGCCATGAGGCCCACCAGGGTGGAGAGTCTGGGCCACGGTGGATGGTTCTGGAGCTGCCCAGCCACCAGCAGGAAACCTTCCTCTTCTGCACTTGAGTGTAGGCGGAAACTCCCAGGCCACTTACCAAAAGGAGGAACCTTCTCACTGTGCTGCACCTGCGCCTGGGTGCAGCTTCGGCATTTCTCAGCCGCTCATCTGTCAGGGCCTCCACTGGGACCCGGCACTGCTCCGAGGGTGGGGGATGCAGCTGATGAGATCATATGCGTGCATCTGTGAGCGTAAGCATGTGCATGCGTAAGGATGTCACCTCCACACTGCATGGATGTGGCGTGTGCGTGAGTGTGCGTGTGTGCATGCCGTGAAATAAGATTTTGAAATCAATACCCTTGACATTAAGCAAATACCTTGGTAAATAACTTTCTGGTTGGAGAGGAAATGAAAACTTGTTTGCAAGCTGTTTAGAGAAGAAGGGCCTCTTGAGTTCTCCAAGCAAAACCTCCACGAAGTCGCCAAAGGGAGCTCTGAGGGCAACTTAAAGGCCTTGACTATAAAACAGGAAAGATAGAGAACAACCAGTTAGGCTGCAGTAAGGCAGTAAAACACACTCCAGGAAAGTAGAGGAAATGAATTATTGAAAGCAAAATAGAAAGTGATAACATAGAAAAATTAAAAAGCGGACTTGCTCAATAAAACCCAAAGCTAGACTTAGAAGAGTGAATTTGACCAAGGTGATAAAAATGAATCAATAGAAAGACAAAAACCGGCCGGGTGCAGCGGCTCACGCCTGTCATCCCGGCACTTCGGCAGGCCGAGGCGGGCGGATCACTTGAGGTCAGGAGTTCGAGACCAGCCTCACCAACATGTCGAAACCCTGTCTCTACTAAAAATACAAAAATTAGCTGGGTGTGGTGGCAAGCGCCTGTAGTCCCAGCTACTCGGGAGGCTGAGGCAGGAGAATCACTTAAACTTGGGAGGTGGAGGGTGCAATGAGCCAAGATCACTCCATTGTGCTCCATCCTGGGTGACAGAGCAAGACTCCGTCTCAAACAAAAAAAGAAGAAAGAAAGACACAACCAACAACCACGAGAAAGAGGAAAGGGAGTGAGGATGGATTCTGAAGACGTTTGAAAATCAAGAGAGAAAGCTTCACACACGTTGATACCGATACATTTGAAGACCTTGATGAAATGGATCATTTCTAAGGCAACATGGGGAAAACGGGCTTCTTTAACTCACTCATTCCTAGATATTTGGAGGCCTCTCCCAGGAGCCAGGCTGCTGAGACTGCAGGAGACAGACAGACAGACAGACAGGGACCCCCGCCTTTGAGGCGCTGACCTCACAGGATCCAAGCGAGGCAGAAAACCACGACGAGCCATGACCAGGAAGACGTAAGATGGTGGCCATACCCCCACCAGCAGCCGAGGGGCCTGCAGAGCCAGCCCCGCAAACCTCCAAGAAGCAGGCTTGGCCTGTGTTACGTGGACACAGCGTCCAGGGATTGATGGACAGCTCCCACGGCCAGGAGGCCAGAGCTGGGCACACCCAGGCCTTCTACTGTGGCCCACCCATGGACAGACACGACACAAACAGAGGCAGACACAACACTTGCCCAGAAATACACGCACACACACAGACACTGAGAGACACAGACACACATACACACTCACCTCAAAATATGACAAACACACATATTGAGATACACACAGAGACGCACTCAGCTAGAAATACACACAGACACAAACGCATCTAGACACATACAGAGATGCACCTACATCCAGACACACAGGGACACACTCACCTAGAGATACACACAGACACACCCACATCCAGACACACACAGACACACTCACACAGACACAACCACATCCAGACACACACAGAGATGCACACCTAGAAATACACAGACACACTCACAGACACAACCACATCCAGACACACACAGAGACGCACACCTAGAAATACACAGACCCACATACACACACACACACACACACTCACCTAGAAATACAGACACAAACACATCCAGACACACAAAGACACACACTCGCCTAGAGATACACACAGACACACCCACATCCAGACACACACAGACACACTCACAGACACAACCACATCCAGGCACACGCAGAGACGCACACCTAGAAATACACAGACTCATCCACATCAAGACACAGACACACTCACCTAGAGATGCACACAGACACATCCACATCCGGACACACACAGACACACACACAGTCACAAACACATCCAGACACACACACACTCACCTAGAGATACACACAGACACAACCACATCCAGACACAGAGACGCACACCTAGAAATACACAGACCCACATCCAGACACACACAGACACACACTCACCTAGAAATATACACAGACACAAACACATCCAGACACACAAAGACACACACTCACCTAGAGATACACACAGATGCACCCACATCCAGACACACACAGAGACACACAGTCACGTAGAAATACACACAGACACACATCCAGACACACACAGAGACGCACACCTAGAAATACACAGACACATCCACATCAAGACACAGAGACACACTCACCTAGAGATACAGACACAAACACATCTAGACACACAGACACACTCACCTAAAGATACACACAGACACAAACACATCCAGACACACACGGAGACGCACGAGAAATACACAGACACACCCACATCCAGACACACACAGAGACACACACTCACCTAGAAATACACAGACACAGTCACATCCAGACACACACAGAGACAGAGTCACCTGGAAATATAGACACAAACACATCCAGACACACACAGACACACCCACAGTAACACACACACTGACACAGAACACAGGTGCACACACACCCAGTGACACAGACACAGAGACACAGACACACACACAAATGCACAGAGGCAGACACCCAGTAATACACATAGACACAGCCAGTAACATACAGCAAGAAAAAAATGGAAAAGAAAACCACAGGACAGTATCACGCAAAAATATGGATGCAAACATTCTGTACATTTCCATTTTACAGTTTTAATTTCACAAGCCACGCATAGATGACCAGCGACACAGATGGTGTCTAGATCCCCCATGGCTGTCCCATGGGCCAGCCCCTTCGCCTCCCCAGAGCTGACGCTGTCTGCCTGGTTTAGGGTGGGGTCTCTGCTGCTTATGGAAACACACAGTGTGACTCCCATCTGCATGGTTTAGGGTGGGGTCTCTCTGCATATGAAAACACACAGTGTGACCACAGTCCACAAGGTTTAGGGTGGGGTCTCTCTGCATATGAAAACACACAGTGTGACTCCCATCTGCATGGTTTAGGGTGGGGTCTCTGCTGCATATGAAAACACACAGTGTGACCGCCGTCTGCCTGCTTTAGGGTGGGGTCTCTGCTGCATATGAAAACACATAGTGTGACCGCCGTCTGCATGGTTTAGGGTGGCGTCTCTGCTGCATATGAAAACACATAGTGTGACCGCCGTCTGCCTGCTTTAGGGTGGGGTCTCTGCTGCATATGAAAACACACAGTGTGACCGCCGTCCGTCTGGTTTAGGGTGGGGTCTCTGCTGCGTATGAAAACACACAGTGTGACCGCCGTCCGTCTGGTTTAGGGTGGGGTCTCTCTGCGTATGAAAACACACAGTGTGACCGCCGTCCGTCTGGTTTAGGGTGGGGTCTCTGCTGCGTATGAAAACACACAGTGTGACCGCCGTCCGTCTGGTTTAGGGTGGGGTCTCTGCTGCGTATGAAAACACACAGTGTGACCGCCGTCCGTCTGGTTTAGGGTGGGGTCTCTGCTGCGTATGAAAACACACAGTGTGACCGCCGTCCGTCTGGTTTAGGGTGGGGTCTCTCTGCGTATGAAAACACACAGTGTGACCGCCGTCCGTCTGGTTTAGGGTGGGGTCTCTGCTGCGTATGAAAACACACAGTGTGACCGCCGTCCGTCTGGTTTAGGGTGGGGTCTCTCTGCGTATGAAAACACACAGTGTGACCGCCGTCCGTCTGGTTTAGGGTGGGGTCTCTGCTGCGTATGAAAACACACAGTGTGACCGCCGTCCGTCTGGTTTAGGGTGGGGTCTCTCTGCGTATGAAAACACACAGTGTGACCGCCGTCCGTCTGGTTTAGGGTGGGGTCTCTGCTGCGTATGAAAACACACAGTGTGACCGCCGTCCGTCTGGTTTAGGGTGGGGTCTCTGCTGCGTATGAAAACACACAGTGTGACCGCCGTCCGTCTGGTTTAGGGTGGGGTCTCTGCTGCGTATGAAAACACACAGTGTGACCGCCGTCCGTCTGGTTTAGGGTGGGGTCTCTCTGCGTATGAAAACACACAGTGTGACCGCCGTCCGTCTGGTTTAGGGTGGGGTCTCTGCTGCGTATGAAAACACACAGTGTGACCGCCGTCCGTCTGGTTTAGGGTGGGGTCTCTCTGCGTATGAAAACACACAGTGTGACCGCCGTCCGTCTGGTTTAGGGTGGGGTCTCTGCTGCGTATGAAAACACACAGTGTGACCGCCGTCCGTCTGGTTTAGGGTGGGGTCTCTCTGCGTATGGAAACACACAGTGTGACCGCCGTCCGTCTGGTTTAGGGTGGGGTCTCTGCTGCGTATGAAAACACACAGTGTGACCGCCGTCCGTCTGGTTTAGGGTGGGGTCTCTCTGCGTATGAAAACACACAGTGTGACTGCCGTCCGTCTGGTTTAGGATGGCATCTTTGCTGCTTATGAAAGCATATAGTGTGACCGCCGTCCGTCTGGTTTAGGGTGGGGTCTCTGCTGCGTATGAAAACACACAGTGTGACCGCCGTCCGTCTGGTTTAGGGTGGGGTCTCTCTGCTTATGAAAACACACAGTGTGACCGCCGTCCGTCTGGTTTAGGGTGGGGTCTCTCTGCGTATGAAAACACACAGTGTGACCGCCGTCCGTCTGGTTTAGGATGGCGTCTCTGCTGCGTATGAAAACACACAGGGCTGCTTTCTTGCTTGCTTAAATAAAACACAGCAGACAGAAGCCAGCAAGGGATGGAAATAGCACCTCGTCATAGTCAGAAGCGAGTTTATCTCAGCGTGCGAGGGCGTTCTGACATTAGGAAGTCTATTAATGCAATTCAGTACACCCAGAGCTTGGGTGCAGTCTCAGGAAATCGGGAATGGAAAAGCACTTCCTGCATTGCATCCAGGGCGTCTACTGAAACATACAGGGGCTGTCCTGTGTGTTCTAAAACCTCAGAGGCATCCATGAAACTCTGGAATAAGATGTGGGTGGGGATTTGCAGAGAATTGACATCCCTAACACCACCGAGTCTTCTGATCCCTAAATAGGGTCTATTTCTCCATTTTCAGTGACAATCTTTAATTTCTCTTGAAATGTCATAATTTCCACTGCTGTGTTCTTCCACATCTTCTGTTAAATTTATTTATAGACACTTGATATTTTGGGTGCTATTGTAAATAATAGCTTCCAAATTTGACTTTTAGTGGTTTGTTACTGATGCGTAAATTTTTATATATTAATTTCTTTATTATGTTAAAATACACATAACATACAATTTACGGTATTAAACTTTTTTTAAAAATTTGAGACAGGGTGTCACTCTCTCCCAGGCTAAGTGCAGTGGTACAATCACAGCTCACTACAGCCTCCACCTCCTGGGCTCAAGCCATCCTCTGGCCTCAGCCTCCCAAGTAGCTGGGACCACAGGTGCGAACCACCACACCTGGCTATTTTTTTCATGTTAAATATGTTTCAGTGTGTGGTTCAGCAGCACTGAGCACGTTCCCAGTGCTTGATTTTTCCTGTGGGGTATTAAGTAGCTGGTTCAGGCTGCCTTAACAAAGCCCAACAGTTGGTCGGGCGCCGTAGCTCACGCCTGTAATCCCAGCACTTTGGGAGGCCAAGGCAGGCGAACCACTTGAGGTCAGGAGTTCAAGACCAGCCTGGCCAACACATAGTGAAAACCTGTCTGTACTAAAAAACATAAAAATTGGCTGGGCATGGTGGCACATGCCTGTAATCCCAGCTACTTGGGAAGCTGAGGCAGGAGAATCACTTGAACCTGGGAGGCGGAGGTTGCAGTGAGCCGAGATCACACCACTGCATTCCAGCCTGAGTGACAGAGCGAGACTCCATCGCTAAAAAAAACAAAGCCTCACGGGCGGGCAGCGTGAACAGCAGACGGTTACTCTCACGGTCCTGGAGGCTGGAGCCCAAGATCAGGGTTTCTTCTTGGACCTTCACAGGGCTGGGTCCTTCTGAGGCCTCTCTCCTTGGCTTGTAGACAGTGTCCCCCTCACGCACAGCTCTGTCTAAGTGTCCTCCTCCTACTAGGACACTGGTCATGATGGATTAGGGCCCACCCTGATGGCTTCACTTTAACTTCATTACATCTGCAAGGCCCTATCTCCAAATAAGGTCACCTCTGAGGTCCTGGGGGTCAGGGCTGTAGCATCTGAGTGCAGGGCAGGGGTCACCTCTGAGGTCCTGGGGGTCAGGGCTATAGCATCTGAGTGCAGGGCGGGGGTCACCTCTGAGGTCCCGGGGTCAGGGCTGTAACGTCCGAGCGCAGGGCGGGGGCCATACTTCAGCCTGGGAGATGAGGTTCTTCTGCGTCTTCTACGCACCCAACCACGTCCTGTGTGACGCCACCACCTTGCTTTCTCCTCTCATCTCTTCCTCCGGGCACTGGAATTCACCCCAGCACTGCACAGCACGACACCAGGCCCCCAGCCTTGTTCCTGACGTCAGGGACAGCTCCTGTGACTCACCCACAGTCACACTGGGGATGTTTCCGGCTATTCCTGGTCTGCTAGGGTTTCTTGTTGTTTTAAAAACCCACGAATGAATGTTGGATTTTATCAGAAGCGCTTTTGGTGTCTGGAGATGAGTGTGCGATTTTTTTCCTTCCTTTGCTAGCGTGCTGCACGCACGGACGCCATTCCTACGGGCGGCTTGCTCATGGGGTCCTGGGTCGGTGACTCCTCAGGCACGGATTTTCCACCTTGCTGTGGGTGCCATCTCCTAACGACTGTCATCGCACTGCCTGGGACAGCTCACACCGGCACGATTGGCAGTTCCCACCCGGACGGCTCCTCCCCGGGCCAGGCTGGACGGCAGCGGCCCTTGGCAGGCGTCTTGCAAAACGCCATTTCAGGACGATTTGGAGAAGGAACATGAGTCCTGCCCCCGGCTGGAGCCTGGCTTAACACCTTTCAGTGAGATTTTTTTCTTAAGTGCCAGCGTTAGACTTTGCAAAATTGTCAGCAGCCGCTCAGAAGAAAACCCCGGCGGTGTCAGTGGGCCACCATTTTGAGAAATGCCGAAACGTGTCTAGGGAAAACCTTAAGACCCCTGAAGGAGGCATGAGTGGTCCCGAGCAGATGCACGCGGGGCCAAGCATCGGGCGAGGTCAGTGCAATGCCACAAAGGTCCCCACACCTTTTTTGCAGTTTTATGGAGTTAGATGGGTTGATAGCAAAGTTCTTACAGGAAGGCACTCTGGTAAGAAGAGCTGGGAACACACTAGCAGACAGAACACTCTGAAACCTCAAAGCAGAAACTGTGGCTGGTGCAGGTGCAGACGCCCCAGGCCTGCGGACAAGAGACCCCAGGACACGGGTAGCTGCGGAAGTCACAGGGGCAAGGCTGGAATTTTGAATAAATGGTGCTGGCTAATAACCCAGTAGCCATTTGGACAAAGACTTTGTTCTGCCTCTGCCACTCCTGAGACAGCAAGACCAGCCCCTGCTCCTCCTTCTCAGCCCACTCGATGTGAAGCCGATGCAGATGAGGGCATTGATGATGATCCACTTCACTTCGTGAATATATTTTATCTTCCTAATAAGTTTTTTAATAACATGTTCTTTTTTCCAGCTTATTTGATCGTAAGAATACAGTATGTAACACATATAACATACAAAATATCTGTTCATCAACTGTATGTTATTGGGAAGGCTTCTGGTCAACAATAAGCTACTAATAGTTAAGTTTTTGGGAATCAGGCCAGGCGCGGTGGCTCATGCCTGTAATCCCAGCACTTTCGGAGGCCAGGGCAGGAGGACCACTTAAGCCCAGGAGTTCAAGACCAGCCGGGGCAACGTAAGGAGACCCCATCTCTACAAAACACCAACATTAGCTGGTGTGGTGACATGCACCTGTGGTCCCAGCTACTTGGGAGACTGAGGAGGAAGGATCCCTTGGGCCCAGGATTTCGAGGCTGCAGTGAGCTGAGATCGCACCATTACACTCCAGCCTGGGTGACAGAGCAAGACCCTGTCAAAAAAAAGTTCTGCGTGGGTTTTCTCTGTGCAAGCATCATTGCCCCTCCGCCTGCATTGTTCAAGGGTTAACCACACCCACGAATGGATGAATGTAACCATATTGCAGAGGAATGACACAGTCACACTGAAGGAAGCCAAGAAGTAAAGGAACACCTGAGTCAACGCGGGGACAGCGTTGACAGGACGCTGACAGTGAGGCTGAAGATAAGACGCACTGTGCCCAGATGCCAGGCTCTGGGTGGTGGGTCTGTCCCTCGCGGGGGTGCGCCAGCAAGTCTGGAGCCAGTTCACCCGCAGCTGGGACTAGACAAGCAGGTGAATGTGTGAAAGCCAGGTTTCTTCAGATGAGACGCAGCAGGTGAAGCGGTGGACGAGAACAGGCCCATGCTGCTGGGGTGGGTGAGGAGGGACCTGCGTCGCTGGGGTGGGTGAGGATGGGCACATGCCCTGGGGTGAGTGAGGACAGGGCCCATGCCCCTGGGGTGGGCGAGGAGGGGCCTGTGCCACTGGGGTGGGCAAGGATGGACGTGTGCCCTGGGGTGGGTGAGGACGGGGCATGTGCCCTGGGGTGGGTGAGGACAGGGCGTATGCTGCTGGGGTTTGTGAGGACAGGGCCCATGCCACTGGGGTGTGTGAGGATGGATGTGTGCCCTGGGGTGAGTGAGGACAGGGCATGTGCCCTGGGGTGGATGAGGATGGGGCACGTGCCCTGTAGTGAGGACGGGGCACATGCCCTGGGGTGGGTGAGGACAGGGCCCATGCCCCTGGGGTGTGCAAGGAGGGGCCCGTGCTGCTGGGGTGGGCGAGGATGGACGCGTGCCCTAGGGTGGTGGCACCAGCATGAGCTCACGCTGTCGGTCTACACACATGTGGATGTGTTTGTGTGTGGGGGTTAGTACACAGGCATGCATCTTCTGGCTCTTTCCCCAAGAGGGCCTAGACACCAGGAGGCCCCAGCACCAAAGGAAGCACAGGGTGCAGGTCTCAGTCCCCGACATCCCCCTCCAGTGAGAGGACCTCACAGGCCTCGGAGTCTCGGCTGGTGCCAGGGCCGGGGCAGGGAAAGTCAGGCTGAGCCTGGAGCACTCACAGTCGCGGTAGGTGAGGAAATGCGTGAATGGGAGCAGGGCTTGTGGGGAGGGGACCTGGGAGTCAAGATGAAACCCCCTAGGGCTGGGTGACAGTTTACTGGATTGTAACCCACAGAATAAAAAGCCGCGAGTCCACAGTGATGCACACGAGCAATTTGATGCGTGAAGAAGTCAGTGTACACGGAGCTGCTCTTTCTCAGCTGAGAAAGTTCCTTCCGGCCCTAGTGGGAGAACTTTTATCACAAGTGGGTGATGGGTTTTGTCCAGCGCCTTTCCATGTCCGCCANGGCACATGCCCTGGGGTGGGTGAGGACAGGGCCCATGCCCCTGGGGTGTGCAAGGAGGGGCCCGTGCTGCTGGGGTGGGCGAGGATGGACGCGTGCCCTAGGGTGGTGGCACCAGCATGAGCTCACGCTGTCGGTCTACACACATGTGGATGTGTTTGTGTGTGGGGTTAGTACACAGGCATGCATCTTCTGGCTCTTTCCCCAAGAGGGCCTAGACACCAGGAGGCCCCAGCACCAAAGGAAGCACAGGGTGCAGGTCTCAGTCCCCGACATCCCCTCCAGTGAGAGGACCTCACAGGCCTCGGAGTCTCGGCTGGTGCCAGGGCCGGGGCAGGGAAAGTCAGGCTGAGCCTGGAGCACTCACAGTCGCGGTAGGTGAGGAAATGCGTGAATGGGAGCAGGGCTTGTGGGGAGGGGACCTGGGAGTCAAGATGAAACCCCTAGGGCTGGGTGACAGTTTACTGGATTGTAACCCACAGAATAAAAGCCGCGAGTCCACAGTGATGCACACGAGCAATTTGATGCGTGAAGAAGTCAGTGTACACGGAGCTGCTCTTTCTCAGCTGAGAAAGTTCCTTCCGGCCCTAGTGGGAGAACTTTTATCACAAGTGGGTGATGGGTTTTGTCCAGCGCCTTTCCATGTCCGCCAGGATGGAACAAACGTGACGTTTGTCCGTGGTTCTGTCAGTGTACAGCACGTCACTGATCACTTGCATGTGTGCCCAGGACCGGGGCGGCCACCCAGCCGATACACATGCAGGACCCGGCTTGGCCTCATGGGATGGCAGCTGTGTCTTGGTTTTCATTTGGTTCAGAAGGTGGGTACGGACCAGGCCTGGTGGCTCACGCCTGTCATCCCAGCACTTTGGGAGGCCAAGACAGGTGGATCACTTGAGGTCAGGAGTTTGAGAGCAGCCTGGCCCAAACCACCCATCTCTACTAAAAATACAAACATTAGCTGGGTGCGGCGGCGGGCGCCTGTAATCCCAGCTACTCAGGAGGCTGAAGCAGGAGAATTGGATGAACCTGGAAGGTGGAGGCTGTAGTGAGCGAAGATCGCACCACTGCACTCCAGCCTGGGTGACAGAGTGAGACTCTGTCTAAAAATAAAATAAAATAAAATAAATAATAAAATTCCTTCAGGTCCTGCATACGATGAAACTGCTGACTCAGCGGGCCCAGAGGACCCCACTGATACCCACTGGCCTCACAGCAAAGAGACAGTTCCTGGTTTTGAAATACATCTTTGCTAAGTTTTCCGTGCTCAACTGGCACCCCCTTTCTCTTCTGAGTTCGTGGCCTCCTCAGGGGTCTTGTGGCCTCTCCGGGGGTCTTGCGGCCTCCTCAGGGGTCTGGTTAACCCTCCTTAGTTACAGGAAGGGCCTCGTTTGAGGAGATTCCCTGGAATAGGAGGGAGAAGCTTGCAGAGCAGGATTCATGAACAATCCGTGTAAGTGCGGGGACGATAACTGGCATGTTACACTCCAGATGCCGGCTGTCAGGAGCATGGTCACAGTCACTCATGTCTGTGGTTCTCTTCCCATGCGGGGTCTTCAGCCCCATCGACCCCCAGGGCCCCAGACTCTGTAAATGGAACCACCAGCCACCCATTGCTTAAGTAGAAAGAGAGCCAGGAAGGATCGTGACTTTCCCCCACCCTCACCACCACTTCCAAACAACGCTGGGGACCAAGCAGGGGTCCATGACCCAGGCTGTGTTTCTGGCTAATGATTAGTTGGGAGTTCCTTTGGAATAAAACTCCAAGTCCTTGCCACAGCCGGCAGGAGCGACGTTCTGCAAACCACACCGGCTTCCACGTCACCCTCCCTCAGTCTCACAGGGCCCCTCTCTGGTCCTCAGACACTGGGGTGGGGGGGGCGGTGGAGGGACCAACCCCAGCCTCCTCTTCCCTACCCACCTCCTGAACAAAATGAAAAGCAAGTCCCTGAAGTGAGCACAGGGGGGCCAAGCTGGGTCCTGCATGTGGATGAGGCTGGGCGGCCGACCCCGGTCATGGATGTACAGACGTGGCCCCCTGTGGGGTGCTTGGGGAGGGCTGCATCCTTCTACCCAGGAGGGGAGATTAAATCACTCACAGAAAGCACTAGCTGGTGGCGAAGGACATGATTTATCATATACGGCAAAGCCATGTGGGGACGGAGAACCCAAGGAAATCCCCGTCCCCATGGGAAGCGCGTCTGGCCAGCATCTGGGGGAGGGGCATGTGGTCCTCAGGAAGGCCATGCAGGCCGCCCACCCCACGCTGTCCGGGGACGGCCTCTGCGTGCGGCCTCATGACCTTGTGACCTGGGTCTGGGCTCTCAGGAGCACCAGGCAGGCAGGGAGGGCACGCCCCGGAGGAGCCCTGCCTGTGGCCGAGTTGCCGTTAGAATTTCAATGAGGGCCACTCAGCTTGAGGACAACAGACTGAGGACTCCTGCCGCCCTGGAGGCCTGAGGCCCCACCTGCTCCGTCTGCTCAGGAGACACCAGTCTTGACTCAGCCTCTGTCCCTTTGTCCTCCCTGCCAGGCCTGGGAGCCCCACGCTGTGGCTCCGCCCTGCAGGCCAGGGGGCTGGGTGGACATCCCTCAGGAAGAAAAGCCCCTGCCTGGAGCCGCCAGCCAGTGCTGGGGGGGCTTGGAGACCCCGGGTTGTGGACTTCGGGGCTGCAGATAGCCCAGGCTCTGACCCAAATTCGGTGCTCTCCGGAGTGGGTCTGTGTGTCCCTCCACTGGGCCTCTGGACCGGAACCTTCCGGGGACTCGAGCGTCCCCCTGAGACGTCTCAGCCAACCCAGCCCCTCCTATGCGGCAGCCAGCCTGAGGTCTGGTGGGTAGATTTGCTCCTGCACCATCTCGGGGCTGGTGCCCTGCGGAGCGAGAGGCGCCGTCTGTCAAGCCTCACTCACTCCTGGCGAGGGCTCTGGTTTTCCAGCCACGTTACTGCATGGAGAGCAATGCACACAGACAAGGTCTCAGATGCTGCCTGCGCCCACCCTGGTCCTGCTGGATAACTCCTCCTTTCTCTCTTCTCAGGCCGTCAAAGCCCCCGACAGAGGGGACGATGGCCCTGGGGGACACAGCCCCTTTCCCCAGCTGTTCCCAGAGCACAGCTGGCTTCAGCCTGCATGCGACCACGTCTTACGAGTCCAGCCCGAGTCCGTCCACTTCTGAGGGTCCTGCTGCCCTCCCTCACCTGCCCCACGCTCCGCAGAGCCCTGCAGAATGAGAGGGTCCTGGACCCGGCTCCTCTGCCTCAGAGAATCTGACTGCTCCAGGTGCAATCGGGGCTGTAGGAGAGGCCCTAGCACCCTGACCCCCGGCAGGCAGCGAGGCTGACCTGGGAGGGTGAGGCCACCCCTGCCCTGGCTCTGACAACCCTCTCTGTGCTGCTGCCCAACCCTCTCCCCATGCCTCCTCCGCTTCCCCCGGGGCTGGCACCTGGGAGCCGTGCTCTGGGACGACACTCCTTTTTGGCTCTGGGAATTTTTCCTCCCACATGGAGGCCCCCACAGCAGAGGACACCACCCAGCTAGGCCCACCTGACTGGTCAGGCTCAAACCCTTTGGTGCCTGTCCCACTGATAGGACCAGGTGTAAACCAGGCAGCGACACCCCAGACGTGTGGCCTTCCTCAACTCCCCTGGGCTCCTCTCCCTCCAGCCGGCCCTTCTCTGCCCAGGAAACGGTTTTCTGAAGAGTTCTCCATTCTTGAGCCTTCCCACTGGGTGGAAGACAGTTGGCCACAAGGCTGGAGCCGTAAGAGGCTGGGGAGGGTGGGGCCTGGGATCTGCTGCTCACGGGCTGTGTGACTGTGGGCACGAGACTTCATTTCCTGACTCATGAAGGTGGGGACACAATCAAAGCTACTCCTCGGACCTTTGTGAAGGTTAAATGAGTTAAACGTGGAGCACTCCTGACCCACGGTGAGGATCGTAAAACGCTGGCCACTGAAATTGTTCATTTTCCCATCATCATTGTGACAATATACCCCCAATGGCATAGGATTTTAAGTGAATGTACCATCATCTGCTCAACAATTCTTTCACTGCGGACACTTGAGTGATTTCCAATCATGTTTACTCTCATTTTTTCTTTCTTTCTTTTTCTTTCTCTCTTTTTTTTTTCTGAGATAGAGTCTTGCTCTGTCGCCCAGGCTGGAGTGCAGTGGCACGATCTCAGCTCACTGCACCCTCTGCCTCCTGGGTTCGAGCCATTCTCCCGCCTCAGCCTCCCAAGTAGCTGGGACTACAGGTACACACCAACACACACAGCTAGTTTTTTTTTTAACTTTTAGTGGATAAGGGGTTTCGCCACGTTGGCCAGGCTGGTCTCAAACTCCTGACCTCAGGTGATCCGCCCACCTCAGCCTCCCAAAGTGCTGGGATGACAGGCGTGAGCCACCGCGCCCCGGCCAGTAATATTGACTCTTAGAGCTAACACTCTAACATGGAAAAGAGAAAACAATTGTTTCTCCTTTGGGATTGTTTCCTTAAAATTTGGCCCAGAAATTATAATCCTGAGTCAAAGGGTGTTGATGTTCTCATTATCCTGGAAGAATCACCCTGACCTTGACTTTAGAAGGTTGAATTACCTCGGACTTGCGAACGGCAACAGGTCTCTCGCAGAAGCTCGGCCGGGTCTCTCCTAGAAGCTCGGCCTCACTGGATTATGCAGATATGTTTGTTTTCATTCGTATTTTCTGTGTTTTACCATTGTTCTGAGCTTACTAATTATGTGTTTTACCATTTTTCTGAGCTTACTAATTATGTTCTATTTAAATGTTCTCTGTCTACTGATCTGCTACAAATGTAATTTGTAGTTACCGGAAACACCCTCAGGGTGACATGAGGTCGGATCTCCAACCTCATGCCTCCCTGCCCCCTGAGAAACAGCAGGTTGTTCTTGACGCCCCCGCAAGGTGGATGGTAAAGACTCC
>NW_016806089.1:158491-192610 GCF_001698545.2 Rhinopithecus bieti
CCTGCCTTGGCCGGGCGCGGTGGCTCAAGCCTGTAATCCCAGCACTTTGGGAGGCCGAGACGGGCGGATCACGAGGTCAGGATATCGAGACCATCCTGGCTAACACCGTGAAACCCCGTCTCTACTAAAAAATACAAAAACAAAAACTAGCCGGGCGAGGTGGCGGTGCCTGTAGTCCCAGCTACTTGGGAGGCTGAGGCAGGAGAATGACGTAAACCCGGGAGGCGGAGCTCGCAGTGAGCTGAGATCTGGCCACTGCACTCCAGCCTGGGCGACAGAGCAAGACTCCGTCTCAAAAAAAAAAAAAAGGAAGGAAATCCTGTAGCTTACGCCTGTCATCCCAGCTCTTTGGGAGGCTGAGGCAGGAGAATGACTTGAGGCCAGGAGTTCAAGACCAGCCTGGGCAACATAATGACACCCCATCTCCACAATAAATAAACAAATTTTGAAAAATCGCTGTAGTCCCCGCTACCTGGGAGACTGAAGCAGGAGGATGGCTTGAGTCCAGGAAGTCGAGGCTGCAGTGAGCTATGATCTCTCTTATCTCTAAAAAAGAAAAAAAAAGAAAGCAATTAATTCTCACACAGGCTACAAAATGGATGAACCTTGAGGACATTATGCTGAATCAGAGAAGCCACTCGGCAAAAGACAAACCCCGTAAGGTTCCCCGTACACAAGGAACCCAGAGCAGTGAAATCCCCAGGGACAGGAAGTGGATGGTGGGTGCCAGGAGCTGGCGGAGGGGACGGGGAGTCGGTCTTTCATGGGACACGGACAGCTTCGGTTTGGGAAGTTGAAGAAGTTCTGGAGATGATGACGGTGGTGACGGCTACACAGCAACATGAATGTATCTAACGGCACTCAACTGTACTCTTTAAAATTGCGTGCATTTACGATGGTAAATTTTCTGTTATGTGCGTTCCACTGTAGTGAAAAAGAGTTGACTTCACCTGAAATGAATTCGTGGGGTAACTAACTGCTGGTTCTGTGTTAATAGCATGGATTTCCGTTGTTTGTACATAAAGTTGCAAAATATCTGTAATCCACATTGTAAAGGCATTACCACACAGGAGATAAGCCAGACGCAAACGAAGACAACGCACAGTCTGATTTCACTGTTGTGGAATCCAAGAGCCGGCAAAACGGGCCTGGGGTAATGGAAGTCGGGGTCGCGTTTGCCCATGGAGGGGAGGCTGGAGCAGGTGAGGGGGCATCGGGGCTCGTGGCGACCACATTCCTGGTTCCCTCGAGGGGCGTTTTGGGCATGTTGGGGTGTGGCCCCCACCACAACTCACGCAATCGTATGCACTGAAAACCTTTGCATCTCACTGCCTCCGATGTTTTCCCTCTTGATTTAAGACAAACCCATGAACTAAATGTAGTCAATAAAGCCACACCTGACATCAGAAATCTTTTTTTTTTTTTTTGAGACGGAGTCTCGCCCTGTCGCCCAGGCTGGAGTGCAGTGGCGCAATCTCGGCTCACTGCAAGCTCCGCCTCCCGGGTTCCCGCCATTCTCCTGCCTCAGCCTCCCCAGTAGCTGGGACTACAGGCGCCCGCCACCTCGCCCGGCTAGTTTTGTATTTTAGTAGAGACGGGGTTTCACCGTGTTAGCCAGGAGGGTCTCGATCTCCTGACCTCGTGATCCGCCCGTCTCGGCCTCCCACAGTGCTGGGATTACAGGCTTGAGCCACCGCGCCCGGCCTTGTCATTGGAAATCTTAACCCACTTCCTCCAGTAGACAACAAAACAGGAAGGAAAAAGATCAACAACTTGGCAGGCATTCTGGAGCCCATGATAGACAGACTTGCTCCCAGAAACACCACCTGGGGAACCCCGCCCCCCTTTCTGGGCGTAAATGGAACACGGGAGCCCACGCCATGTCGTGATCCACAGCACAGATGTCCACATGGTTGAAAAGCTGGCATTGGACAGTGTTCACTGGGCACCCCAGAACCCAGGGGTGGGAGTAACAGGAGATCCCCCCACACTGGGAGATGGAGACCCCGCTCCCAGCCAGGCTGTGTGCGATGGGCATGTTCCAGCCCTTCTGATGCAGGGCAGGTGAGCCCCAGAGTGGAGCTCAGCCCTTGGGTACCCTTGGCTTTGCCCAGGAAGGAACCCAAGGGCGAGCAGGCAGAGAGTAGCTGCTCAGGGCAGTTTGCATCACGTTTAGACCCACTTGTAATTACATGCAGTTTAGAGAGTGGTTCATGCAGAAATTTCTAGGGAAGGGGTAGGAACTTCTGGGTCATCAGGTCGTTGCCGTGGAAAGGGTCGGCAAGGCTTGGGTGTTGCCACGGCAACGGTAAATTGACCTGGCACAGCGGAGGGCAGGTCTGACTGGAAAGCCACTTTCACCCTGCCCTGTTTTACTTAGTCCTCAATCTGGTCCGGTGTCAGAGCCTGGCCTCTGGAGCCAAGTCCCGCCCCCACCTAAGCTCCGCGTGGCGCTCAGGGCTGCACTGGGTCCCTGCTCGCCCACCTGCAACACCCGTTTCACCCTGCCCCAAATGCCCCTGTGTTCTGTTGCCCCAAAGCCACCTGGGGCCTCCTCCACCCTGCTGGAAAGTGGCCTCGGGACCTGTCAGGACTGGACGCAACCTCTTGCTGCAGGGCCACCCTACCCTGCGTCTGCCTCCCCAGCCAGGCCGGCCTCTGGGGCTGCCCTCCAGGCAAGCAGTGCCCGCCTCTCCGTCTCTCCTCCTGCAGCCATGGCCTAGATGCTGAGTGACCCTGAGCCCCATGCCTCTCACCTGTGACCTTGGGGACACTAGGCCCCAGCACAGGGCTGTTTTGGTGAGTGGAATAATTCAGGTGAACAGGTTTTAGGAAACTCAGAGCTTGGTTCACACACAAATCATCGTTATTAACTTTGCGAATGGCGGAGGAGGTGCCGGGTCCCTGATGTCAACAGGGCTTACAGTCGAGTTGGGGAAGCAGCAGTGACCCACACGAAATCAATTCGACAGACCACGTTAATTGCAACATAAATCACGCACGCACGTCGGGGACGGAAGCTGGGCGAGCAGTCGCCTTCTTGCACCCACAGCCTCCACGCCCACCTGCTGGGAGCTGACGTGGGCTTCAGCTCAACCCAGGGGCCGCCCTCCCGGTGGGAGGTGGGGGTCACTGAGGAGCTCCTGGGCAAGCTCAGTGACTCAGCCCTGAGTGGAGCTCACTGAGCACGTGCAGCCCCTGGCAGTCCAGGGTGGACATGTGGCCCTGCGGGAGTCCTAGCGGCTTCCCAGAGGAGGGGAACCCATGCCCCCTGGCCAGACCTCAGAGGCGTGTGTGGGCACCTTTGTATGCCGGGGAGAACAGGACGGCCGTGTGTGAGGGCACCTGTGTGCGTGCCAGGGAGGGCGGAGATGTGTGTGAGGGCATGTGTGTGTGCTGGGGAGGACAGGGAAGGGAAGGGAAAGGAAAGGAAGGGAGAGGAGGCGGTGTCCAGGGAAGGACTGAATGGGGACCTACTGGCCAGTGGAGTGTGGACCCCAGGGTGGAGAGGACGGGGGAGCCAGGGCAGAAGGTGCCAGCCTTCACCCAGGGAACTCAGCAACAGATCACGGAGGGGTGAACTGGCTGGAACTTCCCACATGTGCCGCTCTGGTCATTTCATGGAGGACCAGAAGGAGGCAGGAGGCGTCTCAGAGCTGCTGCAGTGAGGGGTTTCTCGGCTCAGGCCCCAGCTGTGTTACCAGGGTCTGGGCACTGCACCCTCTGTGGCTGTAGGAAGGGAGGCAATGGTGGAATGGGGTTGGGGTTGGGGACCCAGCAGTCCAGTGTGGGGTGGCCGGGTGGGTGAGGTGGGGCCAGGTTCCAGGAGCTTCCTGCCTGGGATCCCCAAAGCTGAGAATGGGAGAAAGCTGGTTGTGTTCTGGACGGGGGTGGGAGGCCTGTGGCGAGAAGGGGACTCAAGACAGCCCTGGAAGCAGGTGCAAGGGGGGCCCAGGCCAGCAGGAGATGGTGCTGGTGTGGCCCGTCATGCATTCCCAGAGTGGCCTCAGTGACACTTCTGGTCCCACTTGCTCCTCCCAGCCCTACCACCTGGCAAGAGGTGGGCCCCCCTGCCCCCATCAGCCCCATGGAGGAGCCGCATGTCACCTGAAGCCCAGTCCAGCTAAGTTCTCCAGGGACAAGCAACGAGGGGGAGGAGGAGAAGAAAAAGGAGGAGGAGGAGGAGGAAGAGGAGGAGGGGCGGTGAGGCCCATCCTGGCCGGGGGTCCCCCTTGGCTGCCCTGTGTGGGGAACTCTGCCAGGCAGGCACTGGGACTTGGTGGGGGGCCCTGACCTCCCATGACCTCTCGCTCCCCCGGCCCACTGCCCTCCACACTGAACGAGGGGTGCTGTAGCATCTTCAAGCCCACAGACACCCGGCAGGGTCCCCTCTGTGCCCTAAGTCCATCCTCCCGTTTGTTTAGGTGGCACAGACATGTGCAGCAGAGATGGACTTGAATCTGTCCCCGGACCCACACCCAGGGTCCCAGGGCAGCCCATGGGGCATCAGGGCTGTGCAGGCAGTCGGGAGCTTGGCCTGGGGACTTGGGGCCTCCTGGCTCCCTCGAGGCACAGGAGTCCCAGGTGTGGGACCCACTGCCCGGCCCTGGGGGGCTGGTCGAAGCCAACATGGGCTGGGGTCATTGTTCATTTGGAGTTCGGCCAGGCGGTGGCAATGAGGCCAGCAGTCCCCGTGTGTGTCAGAGACCAAGGCGTGCGGCAGCTGGACCCTGCTGTCACGGGCGGTGCCGAGGGGAGGGAGCACTGCCGGTGCCACACGGGGCAATGGAGCAGCCGCAAGGTCAGCAGTGGCCAGGGCCGGTGATCGCTCTGCTCCGAGCCCCATCTGGGGAACCCCCCGAGACCTACTGTCCCCAGGTGATGGTAGAGCACACAGCACCCTGCGGGTCCAGCTGGGAACCAGTGCCTCACCACTCCGCCCGTCCCACTGGGCTATGCCAGGCCTACGCCAGGCCTGTGGTCACCTCTGACGCGTGCACCTGTGTCCATGGAAGGCACTACCGGGGACTGGAGGGAGGCTGGCGGGGCTGGTGGGGCTGGAGGGTGGGGGGGACAGCGACCCTCACATCCCCGGCCCCCCCTGGCTTTGCTTGACAGTTGGACCCAGTCTGCCCTGGAGGGTTGTGAGCCTCTGAGGGTGGCACTGGGCATTCTTACCCTCACTAGACAGCAGCACACCCAGGGCTGGGCTCAACAGCAGCACACCCAGAGCTGGGCAGCGGCGGGAAGGTGCTGAGGGTGCTCTCGCCTGCCCGGGCAGTCGGGGAAGTGGGGACCACAGTGCCACAGGGCTCTCCCAGGGCCTCTCTCGCAGGCCTGCAGACACCACCTCTCCCTGCATCCTCATGGGGCTGTCCACCTGTGCACAGGCTCCCCGGGAGGTAGTGGGGGGGAGTGTCCAAGTCTCTTCTTTTTACGGGGACCCCAGCAGACTGGAGCAGGGCCTGCCCTAAAGGCCTCATTTTAACAAAATTCCCCTTTGAAAGACCCTACCTCCAAATGTAATCACACGGAGGTCCTGGGGGTCAGGACTATGATGCATGAATCTGGGGGACACGACGTGGCCAATGCAGGACGGCATCAGTGACACCCGCTCTCCGTGCGCTTTCGCCTGCATAGTTGGGGCCACCCCTGGCTCTGGTCGTCCTCCCGGGGGGCCCTGCTCTCAGCCTGAGCATTTGTCCCCTGTCCCCTCTCACCCCAGCTGTGGTTTCCATCCCAGAGGGTCCTGAGCAGGGAGACATAAACGGCCAACGCCGACACCAAGGAGCCAGTGACAGGGGCTGTTCCCCTCAGCAAGGGCCGGGACCGCGGGGCTCATGGGGAGGAACCAGGTGGGGCTGGGATCTTCACCAAGAACGCATGGACGGGGACCTCATGTGGGAGATGGGAGAGAGGAGAGGAGCTGGAGACCAGAGACCCCAGAACATCCACGGAGGGGGCCGGGTGGGAGGAGTCATGGGGGAGCCAGGGAGGAAGCAAGGGGAAGGGATGGTGGGGGGAGCTGGGGGCCCCGAGCCCAAGGGGAGGCCATGGGACATAGAGCAGAGAGCTCTGTGCACAGGGGCCAAGGGGGCCTCGGGGACCACAGGGGCCCTGGGAGCAGAGGTGCAGCAGGTGTGGGAGAGATGGAGGGAGTGGCCGACCTTGGAGACCTGCAGTGCCCTTGGCCTCCCCTCGGGTCAGGCTGGCCCATCAGGCTCTGCACCCACCCTGCTGTGGCTCCACGCTGGGATGGCGCGGGCTGAGGAACCGAGAAGGAGGACAGGCTCCGGGCCAGGGAGCACCAGGGAAGGACGGAGGACTCAACCCTTTGAGGGCCAATGGGCCCATGGAGGGAGTCTTCCCTGGCGCCACTGTGCTGGGGTGGGCTTTCCTCCTTCCCCTGTGGGAACGGGGCCCTCTAGGATCAGCCCCTCAGGGACCGCTGCCGCCCTGTCCCAGCCACTGCACTGAGGCCCAACCACGGCCTCCCTCAGCAAAGGGGCCTCCAGGATTTTACATGGGGTCCCAGTGACCGCACCCAACCGTGGGAGGCTTCACCTTCAGGTGACCAGAAAAGAGTGACTAATCCTACCCTGAGCTCACCCTAATCCCAGACTCCCCCATGGGGGTCCGGCTACTGGGAGTCTTTGTCCAAAATCTACCCTGAGCTCACCCTAATCCCAGGCTCCCCATGGGGGTCCGGCTACAGGGACCTGAGCTCACCCTAATCCCAGGTTCCCCCATGGGGGTCTGGCTACAGGGAGTCTCTGTCCAAAAGTGCCTGGCTTCAGGGCTGCTGCAGAGCTGCCTTTGGGGTGGGGGTGACAGCCACAGACCCCGTTCCCCTACAGGGAGGCAGGGACTTTTTGTGGGGCTCACTCACAGGAAGGGCTGGAGACCCAAGGGCCGCGGCTCTTTGGGATGGTGGATAGGACGAGGGTTTCTCCAGGAAGCTAGCACAACACACGCCGGAGGGCCACGCCCCCAGCCGCAGATGGTCTCATACCAGAGACAGGTCAAGGTCAAGTGATGCAGCCGGGTACGGTGACTCACGCCCGCATCCCAGCACTTTGAGAGGCCGAGGAGAGAGGATCGCTTGAGCCCAGGAGGTCAAGACCAGCCTGGGCAACATATGGAGACCTCATCTCTACAAAAAAAAAAAAAAAAACCAAAATTTTAAAAATTAAAAAAAAATAATTAGCCAGGCGTGGTGGCATGCACCTGTGGTCCCAGCTGCTTGGGAGGCTGAGGTGGGAGGATGGCTTGAGCCCAGGAAGTCGAGGCTGCAGTGAGCTGAGACCGCACCACGGCACTGCAGCCTGGGTGACAGAGAGACCCTGTCTCAGTAAAAGAAGATCAAGCGACCAGTGCTGGTATTGAGGGGGGTCTGGAGAACCAAGAGAAAAATCCCTTATTAAACGCAGATTTCGTGAAAACACTAACTTTACAAAACTGGAAATCTGCCAACTCTTTAGGCATGAGGAATTGTCATGTAGGGTTGCCTAGCGATGGACAGGCACATTTCAAGAAATACAGGCTCAACCCATCGGGCCATATTTTTTCACTTATTAACATTCAATGTAATTATGAGCTATCTTTCTCCTTGCACCCGAGGAAACTCCGTTCCTGTGCGGCGGGGCTGTGTGGCCCTGTTCTGGGAGTGAGAGAATGTCTGAGGTACTGCTCCTAAATCTGAAAAACAAATAACAGTAATGATAAAAAACAAATTGAAATCATAAATAAATGGTCTCATTACAGGCGAGGTGCAGGTGGCTGGGAAGGCGGGGCTGGGGCACCCCTACGGCCGCGGTGGCTGTTCCGCGGCGAGGACCTTGCCATGATCTCGAGAGCCATAGTTCATTAAACAAGTAAATACAAAGACAGTCACACTAAAAATTCATGGAATATTAAGCCACAATTCACCAGACTATAAACATCATTACGTCCTGACTTTACCGTTATCAGTCAGATGGGAGCTCCTCCTGGTGCATTTTCTGCTCAGTTGTTTTGGATGCAGTTTCTTTCTACCTCACTTCTTCGTGGCCGTCTCAGGAAGGGACAGGAGGGACGAGAGTGGCCTCCCGGGCTCCTGTGGCCTCTGCATGCCCTGCTTTGTTAGTAAGCGCGATGTCAGGCGTGGCCTCCCCACTTTCCTCCTTTGCGGGTGGGGCCCATTGTCCCTCCTCACTCCGCTCCCGTTAACTTCGGGATGCACCATCATGATGCTGGGTGTGCGGACTCGGCCTGTTCCTCTCAAGGAACGGGATTCATGCTCCAAAAGTATCCGGCCTGCGCCTGGGAGCCGAGATCTCGCCACTGTATTCCAGTCCAGCCTGGGTGACAGAGTGAGACTATCTCAAAAAAATAAAAAATAAAATAAAATAAACACAGATGGGAAAATGTCCCCAGCCCCCAAAATACCACAATGAAACCGAAAGCCAAACAAGCTCAGAAAGCAGCATTGCTACATGCATGCCACGGAGAATGCTAATATCTTCCGTTTACAAAGAGCTCTTATAAATCAGTATTAAAAACCGGAAAGGACATGAACAGCTCACAAAAGAAAAAGGCAAATGGCTACTAAATACGCGGGGAAATGCGGAACCTCAGCAGCGAATGAAAACGTGCAGAGTAACGATCGTCAGAGTGCGGCCACTGAGGGCCCACCAGGGCGGCTGGTTCACATCCACAGCTGACGGAGGAAGGAACCGGCGTGAGCCCACGGCCCGTAAAATCAGTGCAACTCCCAGGGCTTCTTACTGCACCATCCCTCTGCGTCCCACTCCCTACCCTCTGGCCTGTCTTCTCACTCAGCAAGCCCTCCTCGGGGTGTCTGGTTCCTACGTGTGCAACACTTACCTCTGTGTGCTGGTGACCTGCAGAGCTTCCAGAACAATGTGTGCAGTGTGGAGCTGACCCCCCTGCCACCCCCAACAGGGGCTACCTGGGCACTGCACTCCCCAGGCTTCCCTCCTCATCCCTCAGCGGGGGCATTGTGGGGGTGTGAGCACACATGCTCGGCAGGTGCTGGATCTGTGCTGGGCTTCTGAGCATCAGAGGCCCCAGTGTGCCCCTCCAGGCTTCCTAGTCACCTCCATTGGGCACAGCAGGAAGCCCCCAGGCTGGGGCAGGGGCAGGGGCAGGAGTTCAGATGGAGACAGGCGGTTCAGCAGCTAATGTCCCCATTGTGAGAGGCGCTGCTTTCCACCAGTGTGTAGCACCTAGTGGTGGGGACACCCAGAAGGGCCTGGGTGGGAGACCCCCACACCTACTCCCACCTGCTCACTGACCTCCTGCCTGTCCCTATGGGGGTCTCTAGCCACCTATGTACAACAGAGGGGGAATTAGACTGTGGCCACCCTCTCTAGAACTGCACCCCGTTCCTTTCTGCAGCAGGACGGGCTGGCCAAGAGCAACTGATTGTGGAGGTAAGAGGCCGATAGCTCTCGGGCATGGAGCTGGTGGGCATGGGGATGGTGGGGCGTGGGGCAAGCCTCCGGGAAGGGACTGATGAGAGGGCAGCGGGAGGACCAGAGGCGATGAAGGGAAGGCAGGGCGGGGGTGGGGCGGGGCCAGCAGCAACAGAGACCCTAACCTGAGCCGCCCTGACCCCGCTCTCTGACCCCTGTCCAGGGACAGGTGCGTGTCGGACGTGAGCAGAGAGGACAGAGGCAGGTGTGGCCGTGGGCAGGGTGGCCCTCTAAGGTCCCCCGGAGTAGTGGGGGATCTGTTTGCAGGACAGAGTCATGGGAAGCCTGGGCCAGCCAGGGAGGTCCTGCCAGTGGGAAAGGAGGTGGCTGCTCCCACGGCTGGGCCAGAGGTGTCCCTGATGTCCGTAGATGGTGCTGGGAACCAAGAAAGCGGCTGCTCTTCCTCCTCCACACACGGATCGAGGTGAGGAGGACGGGACGGGTCAGGGATGGGGTGGGCGCAGGAAATCCAGCTCTTAGGCAGATGAAGGGGGCCAGTCCCGGAGGGGGTATGAGGCTGGCTGGGAGGCCCCGGGAATGCACGCGACGGCAGGCCGGCTGCCCACCCGTGCCACCTGCCCTCTCCCCACAGGCCCTTGGCCCAGCTCCCGGGGACAGTGAGCTTGTCCCGCAGCTCGGAGATGCTGCTCAGCAGGGCACCTCGTCATTGGTCGTGCGCCTGCTCAGTCTGGGGCAGGGGCTGGGACAGCGTCTTTAATCCCTGCTGCGGGATTAGGACAACGTGGAGTGAGTGAGTGAAGGGATGGCGCAGTGAGCCCTCAGCGCGGGGAGACCTACGCCGGGCCGGGGCGACAGGAGCGTGCGGGGTGGGGATGGGGGGAGCTGGGGGGAGGAACTGGGGGAGCTGGGGGAGGAGCTGGGGGAGCTGGGGGAGCTGAGGGGAAGGGTGGGGAGGAGCTGGGGGAGAGCTGGAGGAGCTGGTGGGGAGGAAGCTGGGGAGGAGCTGGGGGAGGGCTTGGGGAGGAAGCTGGGGGGAGGAGCTGGGGGAGGAGCTGGGGGGAGGAGCTGGGGGAGGAGCTGGGGGAGGAGCTGGGGGAGGAGCTGGGGGGAGCCTGGGAGCTGGGGGGAGCTGGGAGGGCGAGAAGGTTGATGACGTCAGCGGTTCAGTTCCGCAGCAGCCGGAGGCCGCGGCCGGGGACGTGAGACAGCAGCTGACGCCCAGAACCTCACAACCCCTGGACGCACATTCTCCCAGGGCCGGTGCCTGGAAACAAAGGCCACCCCCCACCGGCCGGAAATTTCTAGGCTGGCAATGGAGATGGGACATCCGATGACCCCCTCTGTATCCTCCTCTCCCCTGGGGTCCTCCAAGAAGGCCTGCGTGGTCAATGACCCACTTTGTTTTGTTTTGAGATGGTGTCTTGTTGGTTTCCCAGGCTAGGGTGCAGTGGTGCGACCTCGGCTCTGGGGTTCCAGCGATTCTCCTGCCTCAGCCTCCTGAGTCGCTGGGACTGCAGGTGTGCGCCGCCACGCCCGGCTATTTTTTTTTTTTTTGAGACGGGGTCTCACTCTGTAGCCCAGGGTCGGGTGCAGTGGCGCTATCTTGGCTCACTGCAAGCTCTGCCTTCCGGGTTCACACCGTTCTCCTCCCGAGCAGCAGGGACTACAGGCGCCCTCCACCACGACCGGCTAATTTTTTTTTTTTTGTATTTTTTTTTTTAGTAAAAACGGGGTTTCACCGTGTTAGCCAGGATGTTCTTGGTCTCCTGACCTCATGATTCGCCTACCTCAGCCTCCTAAAGTGCTGGGATTAAGGCGTGAACCACGCGCCAGGCCAATTTTTGTATTTTTAATGGAGACAGGGTTTCACCATGTTGGCCAGACTGGTCTTGAACTCCTGACCTCAGGTGATTCACCTGCCTCGGCCTCCCACAGTGCTGGGATTACAGGCGTAAGCCACTGCACCTGGCTTCAATGACCCACTTGTCCACTGCCCTGCACTTAACATCCTCAGGCAGCTGGAGCCACCTCCTGCAGGAAGCCCTCCCCCTAGCACCCACTCACCCACAGGCGGGGCTTCCCCTTGGGTTGCCATTGACCTTGTGGTCGGCAGGGCACCCGGTGCTCCCAGGTGTGTCTCCCTGCGTGGCCCATGGGCTTTTCTGGGTGGTGCTCAGAAATGCTGCTGGGCAGTTTTACTCAAGTTTGTACATATATGATTCGATGAGTTTGGCAAACAACCTAGCCATCGGGACGCATGAGAATTCCTACTACCTTGGACCTGCAGCCACCCCTCTGCCTTCTGTGGCTACAGTTTCGCTTTTTCTGTAATGTCATAGAAATAGAATCATACAGCACACGGCTTTCTGAGGCCGGATTCTTTCACTTGGCCTAATGTGTCTGAGATTCGCGCACATCTCGGCCACGCTCCCCAGCCCGCTGTGGTCACAGCTGAGTCGTGTTCCCTGTGTGGGTGCACCACAGCCTGTCTGTCCAGTCAGCACCCAAGGACAAAGGGGTTCTTTCCACTTCTTGGGTGTTACAAATAAAGTGGCTATGAACATTTGCATGCAAGTTGTGTGTGGCTGTTAAGTTTTCATTTTTCATGGGAAAATACCTGTAAGCAGGATTGTTGGATTGTACAGTAATGGTGTGTTTAATTTTATAAGAAACTGACAAACTCGTTCCCAAAGCATCATTTTGCGCTCCCATCTGCAACGTCTGAGAGTTCCAGGTGCTGTGCATCTTCTAAATTTTAGTCATCCTTTTTTTTTGAGGCAGGGTCTCACTCTGTTGCCCAGGCTGGAGGGTAGTGGTGCTATGACAGCTCACTGCAGCCTCCATCTCTCCGGTTCAAGCAATTCTCCCACCTCAGCCTTCCAAGGAGCTGGGACTACCAGTGTGGAGTCCTGGTGTGTAGCCATGCCTGGCTATTTTATTTTTTATAGAGCTAGTGTGTTAGGCTGTTCTCGTGTTGCTATAAATACCTGAGACTGGGTAGTTTATTTTAAAAAGAGGTTTAATTGGCTTATGGTTCTACAGGCTGTAAAGGAAGCGTGGCATCGGGAAGCTTCCAATCACGGCGGAAGGCAAAGGGGGAGCAGGGGTCTCACACGGCAGAAGCGGGAGCAAGAGAGAATGGGAGGGGAGGCGCCACACACTTAACCAGATCTCACAAATACTCACCATTATAAGTACAGCACCAAGCCACGAAGAATCCACTCCATGACCAAAACATCTCCCACCAGGCCCCATCTCCAACATTGAAGATTCCATTTCAACATGATGTCTGGGTGGGGACAAATATCCAAACTATATCAGATGGGGTCTTTTGTTTTTTTTTTTTTTGAGACAGAGTCTCGCTCTGTTGCCCAGGCTGGAGTGCAGTGGCACGATCTCAGCTCAATGCAAGCTCCACCTCCTGGGTTCACGCCATTCTCCTGCCTCAGCTTCCCGAGTAGCTGGGACTACAGGCGCCCGCCACCACGCCCAGCTAATTTTTTTGTATTTTAAGTAGAGATGGGATTTCACCCAGATGGGGTCTTGCTATGCTGCCCAGGCTGGTCTCAAATTCCTGGGTTCAAGCTGTCTTCGCGCTTTGGCCTTCCAAAGTGCTGGAAGTAGTAGCACGAGCCACCACACTTCCTACCTTGTCAATTAAAAAAAAAAATTAAAAGAAAATTTTAAAAAATATAATTAAAATTAAACTGATTACTTAGACATTTAAAGTCTCCCTCAATATGTTGAGAGATATATAATAGTTTTCTGTGTACAGGTCTCATGCAAATTCTGTTAAATTTATCCCTAGTATTTTGTGGTTTTTAAATTCTCTTTTTAAGTGGTAGTTTTCATAATTTCAATTTCTAATTGATTGTTAGTACACAAATAGAACTGACCTTTTTTTGGCTTTGTACCTTGTGGCTTTGGTAAACTTGCTTATTCGTTTTAGTACCAGTTTGTAGCTTAGAATTTTCTGCAGACAATAATGTTATCTTCTTGTTTTGAGACAGAGTTTCGCTCTTGTTGCCCAGGCTGGAGTGCAATGGCGCGATCTCAGCTAACTGCAACCTCTGCCTCATGAGTTTAAGCGATCCTCCTGCCTGAGCCTCCTGAGTAGCTGGGATTACAGGTGCCCGTCATCAAGCCCAGCTAATTTTTGTATTTTTAGAAGAGACAGGGTTTCACCAGGTTGGCCAGGCTGGTCTCGAACTCCTGACCTCAGGTGATCTGCCCGCCTCGGCCTCCCAAGGTGCTGGGATTACAGACGTGAGCCACTGTGCCCGGCCATTAATATTATCTTCTAATGAAGATCACCTAAAATTTCCTTTTCAACTGGTACAAATTTTGTTTTCCTTGCGTCATTACTTGGGCATGTCCTCTGGCACAACACTGAAATAAGTGGTGACGACGGACAACCGTGCCCTGTCCCTGACCCAAGGAAAAGCTTTCAGTTTCTCGCCACTAAGCGTGACGTTAGCTGTGGGTTTTTGTAGTTTCCCTTTGTCAGGTTGGGAGTGCAGGAGTAGAACAGATTCAAATCTTCTCCTCCTGGTTTACTGAAAACTTTAGTCATGAATGAGTGTTGAATTTTGTTGAATGCTTTCCTTGTGTCTATGGAAATGACCATGTGGTTTTTCTGTGTCGGTCTGCTAACAGTGAACGACAATTGATTTTGAAATGTTAAACTAACTTTGCATTCCTAGGTAAGCTCCACAAGGTCATATGTGTTCTCTTTATATATTGCTGAAATTGATTTGACGTTTTGTTAAGGGATTTTTGTGTCTAGGCTCCTGAGTGGACTTTAATTTTCTTGTCATGTCCTCATCTGGTTTTGGCACCAGGGTGATGACAGCTTCACACAGAAGCTGGGGAGTGACCCGTCTTCCTCTGTGTCCTGGAAGCATCTGTGTAGCGGAGTGCTTTTCCTCCATTAGTGTTTGGTGGGCTCTACTGGTGAGTCTTGGCCTGGACTGCTTTATGAGACTGGGCCCTTTCCTAACTCCGGTAACAGACCTTTGTGCTCAAGAGCCCTGGCTCCCTTGGGGCTCCTGCCCCCACCTTACACGGTGACAGAGGGGGACCAAGGGCTGTGGCATCACTGTCCTGAGCGCCTCCTGGCTGGCCACACCCTGGCACACCCCCTCCTGGAGCACCCCAGCACCAGGCCTGCTGGACGGAAGGGCAGTTGTCCTGTTGACCCCCACGAAGATGGGGGCAGGGAGGGTGCGGTGTGCCATCAATAAAGCGTTGAGTCTGGGGTTTTGTGCAGCACATTCAAGAGGGGACAGCAGGAGGGCCGAGGGAGGCTGGGAGGCAATTTGAGGATGGGCACTCAGAGGCTGAAGGCTGAGTAGCCCCTAGTGCCTGGAGGACAGGCAGCGGGCCAGAAGAGAGGCCCCAGACTGAGCCCCAGAGGCCACCAATGGCACAGGTTGCTCAAACACAGACAGGGAAGAAAAGGCCTCAGGGCTGCAGCAAAGGGTGGCAGAGGGATGCAAGCTGGCAAGGAAGTGGGAAGGAAGAAAGCAAGAATTTTGGCCACTGGAGCAGCCGGATGCAAATGGTCAATAGGGCGAAATGCTGCTGAGGACACCACAAAGCTGCGTCTGACTCTGCTGCAGGCTGGGAGGCCGGGTGACCGTGGCAGCAGACAGAGGGCATCTCGGGCCAAGTGCCCCTGCCCTCTGGCTGTGGCCTGACGCCCTCTCCTGGTCTCCTGCACACCCTCTGCCTCTGTTGGCACCTGGACCAGACCACTCCCAGTCAGCCTCCAGCCAGATGTCACTGCTTGACAGTTTCTCCAGCTGGAGGTCCCAAACACTCTAAATTCAGCTAAAAATGCCTGCTGCCCCCACTCACAGCAGCAGCAGCCGGGGCGGGGGGACCCTCTGCCTCTGTCCCATGCTCTCAGCCCCCCTTCCCTGCCCCCACTGGCAGGGCCCCGATTGTTCATGCTCAGGATTGGGCAGGGAGGACCCTTAGCCCACAGCATTTGAAGCGGAGCAGGGCGGGGGCGTGCCAGCTGAGAGTGGACAGGCACTTTGGGGCCCACTGCCCTTCCCCAGTTGGAAATGCGGACAGCCCAAAGAGCAGGAGGGCGCACTGGGAAGGCCCTGCAGTTTCCTGAGCTCATACAGGCTTCCCAGGGTGGGGAGCGGGCCACGGTCAGCAACAGTGTGTGGCAGAGCCCGCAGGAGAAACGTTGCCCGCAGACCATACACGGGCAAGATCTGGGACCCCCACTCTGCAGGGTTCCAGGTCCCCCTCACTTCTCCCCTCCCACCATCTTCTGCAGCATGGGCTTAAGGAAATATCAGTGCCTTTCTGCAAAGAAACAGAGGATCCGTCTAGGTCTGGCTGCCTCTTCGGCTGCCTGTGTTTAGATCTCCAAAGGCTGCTCCCGGCAGCCCCTGCCCAGCTGCTCAACCTGAAAGAGGGGTCGGCAGCAAGGGCTGGGAGGCGCCAGGGCGCTGCGGCCAGACCTCAGGTGAGTTCCTTGACTCAGCGCCGCGCGGGTCACTGTGGCATAACTGGGAATACTGCCGCTTCTCCCTCAGGAGCGGAGGCAGAGGACCACGTCCTTCTTGGGGGTGCAAAATTACTGCTTGGACAATGCTTGAGTGCAGCAGCCCCACAGACTCCCATGCAGTCCCGCCGCCACGGGTGCAACACCCCCGCCCCGCATGCAACACCCGCCCCCTCCAGCGCAGCATGCCCCCCACGTGTGCAGCACCCCCAATGTGTGCAGCACCCCTGCCCCGAGTGCAGCACCCCTGCCCCGAGTACAGCACCTCTCCCCAGTACAGCACCCCCGCCCCGCATGCAACACTCGCCCCCCTCCAGCGCAGCATCCCCATCCCCCGCGCCTGCAGCACCCCCTTGAGGGGCAGGAAACTCTTTGGGACACCAGGGGTCACGCACTGCAGGGTAAAACCCCAGTCCTCGGCAGCCATCTGCAACCCCTCGCCATAGGCCCACCGCCTGCTCCGTCCCGGGATGCGCCTTAAGGGCGGGTCGGGCGGCAGCGGGAGCTCTGCTGCCTGATGGGACCGGACGTGGCAGGCGGCGGGCGGGAAGCTCCCAGGTCCCGGCCTCGCCCTGGCCTAGCCTGGCCCCCTCGAGTCTCCCCGAGCGCTCGCAGCGGCGGGGCGGGGCGGGGAGGCGCTGATTGGCCGGCGCGGGCACCACTTGCAGCCGCCGCCGCATCCCACTGCGTTCGTACAGGCTCGTGTCGGCTCGGCTCCGCTGCGCGGCCCGGCTCGGCTCGGCTCCCCTCAGCTCCGCTCGACTCCGCTGTTCGGCTCGGCTGTTCGGCTCGGCTGCACGGCTCGGCTGTGCGGCTCGGCTGTTCGGCTCGGCTGCACGGCTCGGCTGTGCCGCTCGGCTCTGTTCGGCTCGGCTGCACGGCTCGGCTGTGCCGCTCGGCTCTGTTCGGCTCGGCTGCACGGCTCGGCTGTGCGGCTCGGCTCTGTTCGGCTCGGCTTCGGGGCGCTGGGCTCGGGCTGTTCGGTCAGCTGCGCGGCTCGGCTCGGCTTGTCGGCTGGGCTCGGCTGCGGGACTCGGCTGTTCGGCTCAGCTGCACGGGCTCGGCTCGGGCTCGGCTCGGCTTCGGCTCGGCTCGGCTCGGCTCGCTCGGCTCGGCTGGCGGCCGCGGACGGGCGTGCCGCTGGGGGCGCGGCGCGGGGCGCGGGCCTTTGGCGGCGGCGGCGCGGAAGCCAGGTGCCCCCGCCGCCCTGGTCCCTCTCGACGAGCGGAGGCGGTCGGCCGCGGGCCGGGCCTCGGACTGCCGCGTCGGAGTGGACGCAGGGGGCGGCGGCGCAGGGCGGACGGGGCAGGCGCAGAGCAGCGGGCCCGCGGGGGCGCCCGGCCGGTCGGCGCGGACGGCTCTCGGCGGACGCGGGCGGACGCTGGGCGGACCCCTCCCTGCCCGCCGCCCGGGCGCCCCTGGCCGCGCCGGGCCCCGGAGGCGATGACATCGACGGGGAAGGACGCGGCGCGCAGCACGCGCAGTATGTGGGCCCTACCGGCTGGAGAAGACGCTGGGCAAGGGGCAGACAGGTGCGTGCGGCCGAGGGGGGCGCCGGGACCGGGGAGGCCGCGCTGGCAACGCGTTGGGTGGGCGCTCGAGGAGCCCCGGCCGCGAAGCCACACGCCCGGCCCGAGCCCCGGCCGGCGAACCAATGGGCGCCCGTGCGCCCCCGTCCGCTCGTGCGTCCCGGTTCCGCTGCGGACCCCGCAGGCCGCTTGCTGCGGTCGGCGTGCGCGGCCCAAGACCACGCGCGCGGGGCCGCGGCTGGACGGGGCGCACGGGCCGGCCGGCAGGTCCCTCGGCCCCGTTGCAGGTGCGCGGCCCGGGCCGCATTGTGCGCCCCGCGCGACCGGGCCCATTGTGCCGCGGGAGGAGGGGGCCGCGCGGGCGCCCATCTGCCGTCTGCCGCGGCCGCGCTAATAGGCGTGCTGCCCGAGCAGCTGCGCCCCCGGCGGGACTCCCACCTCCGTGCGCCGGCCACCGGGGCCTCCGGGCAGGCCCGATCTCCCTCCGCGGTGGGGGCGGGAGAGTGCGGGGACCTGCAGAGGGCTGGACAGCGCCTTGCGCTGCTCCGGCTCCGGCTCGGGCGGGCGGAGCGTCTGTGACCTGCATTCCCCCGGGGGAGGGAGAGGCCATTGGTGCCGGGACCAGAAGTGCGTGGGACCTGACCCGTGGAGCGGCCGCGCGGCCTGCCGGTGGAGGGGGCTTCCCGGTGGGGCCTGGCTGTCATTCTAGGGAACAGGCGGGTCCCTGTCTGTTCTAGGGAACCGGCGGAGGCCCAACCCAGGCCAGAGGCAAGCCCGGCTACCCTCGCGTGTGGCCAACTCTCCCCGGCCCGCTGGGCTTGGCTAGCCCTTCATCTGGTCCGTCAGGCGCGTTCACAGAGTCGCCTTTGTGGAGGCTGGGGCTCAGCCATTTTCTTTCTTCTCCCAGGACCGGCCTGTCTCTTGGTGTCCCCGAGGTCCCAGGGCACTGCCTTTCCCTTCCAATCCGAGAAGTTCCTTAGACCCGGGCAGGCAGGGGTGGAGGGAAGGAGGAGGAGGGCGCTGGTGCAGGGTGGAGGCTCAGCCCCTCACGGCTGCACAGAGGAGGGGCTGGGAGGTGGCGTTGGGAAAGGAAAGTGGGCCAGGCCCAGGCTCTTGGGGGAGGACCGTGGCTGTGATGTAACTAAGGCAGAGCTGCAGGAAGGGGTTTGGGCCGGGGGGTTCAGGGGAGCCCCCTTGCATTGGGTGCACAGCTTTCCCCCACCAGCCACGGCACGGAGGGGCCCCTGGCCACAGGGCAGGGTCTGGGCAGTTGGGGTGGTGTGGCCTGAGTTGGAGAGGAGGTGGCATTCAGCCCATGTCACCTGGGTTCAAAATTCTCGTCTTTCCCAGAAAGAAAAACTAGTTTGTGAAATCCGTGGTGAAGGAAGGGCCCAGGGCTGCGGGATGCAGGAGTCAGTGAGATAATCCAATTAGGGTCCCAATAAAATGTTGTTATAAGGAAACATCCGTGTGTAAGTGAAGATACGATGAGTTGTGTGCTGTGCGATGAGTTATGTGCTGTGCGCGGCCTCGGTGGGTAGGGGCTGGTCTCCAGTCTTCATGGAGTTCTGCTGGCGGCAGTTAATTACGGGAGGTTTCCACTGTAATTAACAGTAATGAATACAAAAGGATGGGCTGTGTGTGTCTACAACGTGCTGAGAGAGATATTTAGAAAACAGCTCGAGGGGGGGCACAAAGCGGCCCCTCTCTCCTGAGTTCTGACGGGCAGAGCGCAAGTGCGTCGCTGGCAGGGCCCTGGAGAAGGCCACCATTTCTGTGCATCTTCCCGTTGCTGCTGCTGAAGGCTCACCGGGAGTTGGGTGGATGTGGGGCCCCGAGTATGTGTGCTGGGCCACTTGGCAGCAGATGCCAGGAGAGCTGCCAGGTCCCAAGCTCAAGAGGCAGATAGGCTTCCTGCCAGGAGACCTCCGTGGGAGAACGGGAGGCTGGGTTTCTGGCCGCCACCGCCCGAGGACGGTCTGGTCCTGCCGTTGAGAACGCTTCTCCGGGGACCTGGACACAGGGGAGTTGTGGAGGCCTTGCTTGGGGGGCTGTTGGTGTGGACACGACTCCAGCCCCTTCCCTGTGTCTGTGGCTGGCAGTTTTGTTTGGCCCTCTCTGTTCATGTCCTCCCCTCTGCCTGAGTCCTTGAAAGTGGGAGCTGCTCGACTCGAGGTGGCCACTGAGAGGGAGGTGGTCAGTGGCAGTGGCAGTGAGCCTCATGGTACCACGAGAGCCCTTCCACCCAGCTGACCCAAGCTGGGGCCTGTTGGAAGGTGGGCCAAAAATATGCTCCAAAACCTGCCCTTGGGGAGTCTGGCCGTGTGGGGAGGGGAGACCACACAGCCTCCCTCTGGGGCCTGGACACCGCCGCTTCTAGGCGCTGCAGGGTCCAGTCGGCTGTCTTCTTGTGCCTTTCAGCGCGAGTGCTCCATGGTCTCCCCTGTGCAGCACCCGCCTGGCTTGTTGGGTCTGTGCCTCCTGCAGGGCCGGTGTGGCTGTATGGTCATCCTTCTGCATGGGGCGTCCTCTGCACAGCTCCCCTCGGTGGCCGTGGGGGTCGCCTCCAGTGGTCCCACTACTGGAGCCAGGCACCAGGTGAAGCCGTCAGAGCGCTGAGCAGCTGTGTAAGCCTCCTCGCCGGCTCCTTGTTGGTTTCTGGCCGAGACCTAGGGGGATGTAGTCTGGGGTCGGGGTGGGCACCCACCTGCAAAGGTGCTGCGCCAGCTTTTCTCGGGGCCGAGAAAGGCTTGTGTAGCCTCATCTGAGCTTGACCCCTGCAGGGATGCCGAGACACAGTCTCTGTGTGCCTTTGTCCCTGTGCCCCATCAGTACGCAGAGCAGGGCACCTTCTTGCCCAAACCTGGGCTCAGCTCCTGAAACCTGGGGGGCCAGGGAAGGCCCTGTGGGAGGAGCTGGAGAACCTTGGGCCCTTGGAGCTGTTCTTGGGGGCAGGTGGGTGGGCTGCATGGGACGATGAGAGGCCTGTCCTTGGGAATCCTCTGTCTGGGGCTCGGGAGAAGGAATGTGGCTGGGATAGGGCTCCCTGGGAGGGAGCAAAGGAGATAGGATGAGGGGCTGCACTGCAGCTCACCTGGCAGTGTTCACCTGCTGTGGTGTGGGGGAGGGCCCTAGGCTGCCAGGGACCTGGGACACGTTCTCAATAGCCTTTAGGAGAATTGAGCCCTGGTGGCTGCCAGGGTGGAGAGGGGTCCTGGGGTGGGAGGAGCCAGTGAAGATGGAACAGGTGAGGGGAGGGAGAGCCTGTGCCTGGGAGACCCTGGGGGTGACCCAAGTCCAGAAGCTGGAGGCAGATGTGGAGGGGAAGGAAGCTGGCCTGAGATGAGGTTGGTTTAGAAAGTTGAACAGGATGGGCAGTGATTGGCTGTGGTGTGCAGGCCCCTGGAGATGGGCCCCTGGAGATGGGCCCTTGGAGATGGGCCCTAGAGGTGGGCTGTGCAGGGCTGAGCCTGGAGAGCTCATGGGCAGACAGGACCCGGCAGCCTCCCTAGCTGTGAAAGTGGACTCAGCGTGGGGTGTCTGCTGCGAGACCCCGGGAATTCTGTGGCCCTCCCCGCATCAGGCCCTGGCCATCTGACCCCAGCTGTTTTGTTAGAGCGGCAGCCGCCTGGGGCTAGGCTGAACCCCTCATCTGCCCTGCACGGGGTTTCCACAAGCTTGAGTCTCAGGACGCTGTTCTCAAGGGTGCCATGCACAGAGGCCAGGGAGCCGGCATGGCGGGCAGCCCTCCCATCTGAAGTCTCCTTGCCCCCCAGAGTCCCTGGAAAGGCCCATTTGGTGTCACTGGGCACCATGCCAGTGACTGCGCCAGGGTGGAGGCCTCAAGTTGCTGCCCCTAGAGTCTTCCCACCCTGCATGCCCTCCGCAGGGAGCCCCCTTTCCAGCTGAGAGCTGGCCTTGAGTGTCCCTGTCAGGGCCCTTGGCACAGAGGTTCCGGGTGGTGAGGACAGGCAGTTCCCCAGGCAGGGGTGGGAGGGTCGTTGGAGGTGGGAGGGTCATTGGAGGTGGGAGCTGTAGGCCCCTGTCCTGTCCCCACCCACTGTGGCCTTGGGCACCTCAGGTGTGTGTGTGTGTCCCTGTTGACACAGGTTTCCCTGCCTTGTCACTGGCTGGCAATGGCTGAAAAGACACTGGGCAGAGGGCACCGCCCGGCCCTGACTGTGCTGGCCGTGCTGGCTGAGATGTGTGTACGCCATGGATTTCCTGGATGTGGGAGCGTCAAGGCCAGGCTGTGCCCCCACCCCCAGCGGTGCCAGGGAGGGCTTTCCAGAGTCACCGTGGCTGGCTGCCGCCCCGCCTGCTCCACCATCTGCCCAAGCAGGGAGTCGTGTCCAGAACCACCGGGGCACACAGGGCCTGGGCTGTGATGCGAGGTTGGCCCCTAGGCTTCAAGGGGATCTGTGTGTGGCGGATCTCACGCGGGCCCAGCTGGGGCTACTACCAAGGGCTGTGGCTCCTGTCCACCACCAAAGCTCCAGGGACTGGGTCCCCACCATCATTGGCTGCCACGGTGGTCAGGGCCCCTTCCTTGCTCTGAGGGTGGCTGGGAGTGTCTTAAGGTTGTTGCTGCACCAGGTGTGTGTGGACCCCCACGTCCCCCACTCCTGGTGCCTCTTCCCTTCCAGCCGCCTGGAGGACTGAGTGGGGCCAGCAAGGCCTGTACCCCAGGACACCAGGGTTGCTCAGACTGGCTTCTGGACCTGGGCCTGAGTGACCTCTCCTGGTTCTCACTCCTGGAGTCGTCTGCTGAGTGACCCCGGGGCCTCTCATCATGGCCTCACCCTGCTCTGGTGCTCTGGGAGCCTTGCAGCAGACAGAGACCCCCTCCAGGCTGGCCCAAAGGCAGGTCCGACCCCAGTCCCTGGGAACAGACTGAGTGGGCTGCGCCTCCCCATTGGCCACTGGCTGCACCAGTCTGCCACTCAGGAGTAGCCGTCGGGAAGGCCCCTTCGCCATCACCTGGTGGAGCTTGTTTGAGGGCTTCTGTGCCTTCCAGTCCTCACTAGGCACAGACCAACTTCTTTGGGCACCTGGGGAGGGTCAGGCTTTCTCTGAAGTCAGCAGCCCTGCTGGGCGCCTGGCACCAGGAGTAGGACGGGCTTGACCCTGTGACTGCGCGACCGCACGCATCCACCTGTGCGGGCTGGTGCCTGATGTGGCACTGTGGGGTGTCCACCATGCAGTTCTGGGCCTGCCCTCAGCCTCTGGACAGCCCACCTGGACCTGGCCCCTCGGAAGCAGAGGGACGGGGCCTCAGGACCCCTGTGTGTGGAATGGGATTTCCTGAAGCTTGGCGAGGTCTTCAGTGGCTGGACAGCATGCGAGCAGGAGGGACGCGCAGAAATCCTCTGTGCTGCCCTGAGCTCTGCAGGAAGTTAATGGCACCCCACCACCTCCTCTGTGCAGGGCAGCCCTGTTTTCACCTGTCGGGCTGGTGCCTGTCAGGCCCAAGCCCCAGGTCCTAGCCCGGGCTGATGGAGCTGCCTGCAGGCCTGCCCAAGGCCTCGTCCCAGGGATGTCCGCCGGGCCAGGCTGCCCTGAGCCAGCTGCCTGGGGCTCTGGACAAGATGGAGGCTGGGCTGGGGCAGAGGCTGCAGGGACAAAGCAGGGATTGTACCAGGCCGGCTGCCTTTCAGGGCCCGGCCCGCCAGGTCCAGGCCTTGTTCCACCGCCTCTGAGGGGCCAGTGTTCTGGGCCCAGCAGCTGGGAGCCAGGCCCCACCCACAGAGCAGTGCTCCCGAAAGTCCCGCTGTTAAAGAGAAACTCCTCGTTTTCCTGGAAGGCTCCAGCTTCCCAGACTCTTTCTGCTTTCAGTCCTGGGGCCCACGGAGGCTGTGGCAGACCTGCGCTGCTCTGACCCAGGGGCCTGGGCTGCAGGCTGGGCCTGGCTTCCTCTCCGAACCCTGGAGAGTGACAGCACCACCCCCGACAGATGGCAAGGTCCCATTGGTTGGCATGCGTCTCTCTGGGCACCGTGCTCCTTGTTGGGTGCCATGTCCTTGGGCTGAGCTTGGGTCCTGTCTGCCCTGGGGGTGCCATCCTGTGAGGACAGAGCTGCCTTTCCTGGGTGGCCATGGCAGCCTTGTGGCACTGGCTGAGAGGAACGGACGCTTCTGTGCTAGGGCTGGGCTGTGTGGGGCTGGGTAGGGCCGGTGGGAGTCCCAGGCACTTTGGCCTGAGGGGGATGGAGGTGCCCAGGGCATTCACGCCATCACTGCCCACTTGGTTTAAGCTGGAGCCCAGGGCCCTGGAGGGCAGGCTGGCCTTCCCTGCCCCAGGCAGAGGCGAGAGGGCGCCTGGACGGCCGCCTGCATGGTCCCGTGATACAGCGGGGACGGCTGCTCATGGGGCTGAGTCTCAGAGCCGTGGGTTGTTTGCGGGGGCACAGGGAGCCTGCTTGGCCCGGAATGTGGCCTCTGTGGGTGGCTTGGCCTGGGAGCCCCCGGGGAACCCCTTGTATGGGAGAAGGGGTCAGGATAGGGACTGAGGGGCAGTGCGTGGTGGCCCTCCATGCTGAGGGAAAGCCCTTCTGCACAGCTGGCGTCAGGCCCGTGTCCTCGGCACCCTGAGTCAGCCTCAGGACCAGCCGCTGCCTGGTTGGGGCTGGCCTGGGCCCCTGATCGGCCGCTTCCCTGGGCGGGGGTGACGTCACTGCCCTGGGTCCGAGAGTTATCTTGTGCAGACAGAGGTGACAGGTGTGATGCCTGCCCCGGGAAGGGTGGTGGCCAGTTTGGCCATGTCAGGCACTTTGACCCTGCCCCTGGGGTGCAGGGGTGGAGAGGCAGCCCCAAAGCTGGGTTCTCAGAGACCTGGGGTGGCCACATGGGGCTCATTCAGCTGCCCCCTGTGCAGCCCCGTGGTGTCATTAACTTCCTGCAGAGCGCAGGGCAGCACAGAGGGCCAGCCAGGCCGGGGGCCGGAGGTTCCCTTCCCACACAAGCCCCGAGGGGTCCAGGCAGGAGGCAGTGGCCCCAGTCCGTAGAGGCCAGGGCAGCCTCTGCCCCAGGGTTAGGCTGCAGGCCCTGCTGATGTGGCTTCGGGAGCCCTGGTCCCCATGCTCAGGCTCCCTCCTGCTTATCTGTGATGGGGCCTGGGTGTACCCAGGTCCCTGGTAGGCACCAGGAGATGCTTGGGGTCCCCTGGAGCCTGGAGCCCTCCAGCCCTTCCACTTGCTTTTAGTGTTTGGGGTGGAGACTGGCCGTTGGCACCTGAGGCCGTCCCTGGCTTTCATCCTGTGCCATCCGGGGTCTTGGGGTCCCTCTGCCAGCCCCATGGTGACTTCTTGCAGACAGGGTTTGCAGGGGGCTACAGGATGACTCTGTCCCTTCCACAGCACACAGGCACCTCCAGCCAGAAGGAGCTGGGCAGGCAGACCCGCGCCAGGCCAGAGCCACAGAGCCATTGTGACTGGGGGTCTCTGGTCAGGACGTTCCTGTGCTGTTTGTTGTGGGCAAGGCCCCCAGGGCAGGGCCACCTCCAGGGTATGTGGTTCCAGACACTTGCTGAGGGTCACTTGTGTCCACACCGCGGTTTCCCTATCTGTGCAGTGGCTTGGACAGGACGGTGGGGTGGTGCCAGGGGGTTGCGCCTGCCGGGACTGAGCCCAGGGCCTGGCCCTGCCGCTGGGGCCAGCGTCACCCTTAGGTCAGAGCCAAGGAGGGGAGATGGCTTGTGGGCCAGGGTGCCTGAGGGTGGGGAGAAGCAGATCAGATGGCATCAATGTGTAGCTCTCACCCAGCCGATGGGATTTTTGTGGAGCTCTCTCTGCTGAGGACAGCGAGCGGGGAGCCATGAGCTGTGAACCGTGATAGGGATTGTGGCAAGGCCGGGCTGGTCAGCTGGGCCCAGCTGGGGACGCCAGGGCTGCATGGTCCCTCGGGGCTCAAACTGGTGGCTGCACCCCCAGGGCTCTGGGCTGGTGAGGAGCTTGTCCTGCCCATCCCTCTGCTGCCACAGTGACCCCGGACACATCCCATGTCACCCACTGTGGCTCTGCCTTCTGCCGGGTGGATGTGGGGGATTTGAGGTGCACGGGAAGCAGTGAGTTCTGGGCCTGACCGAATTCCCTGGTGCCATCGGGCCCAGCCTCCTTTGTCCTTGGTACCCTGGGGTGTGGTGGCTGAGCCCCAGCTCTGTGGTTCCCGAGGCTTTTCTGGGGTGGAGGCGTCACTCCACGTCCTGGTGTTTTCACATGGGAGCAGAGGAGAGTGCCCCAAGCCTGGCGTGCACTGCCCCGTAGCTGCCAGCAACACCCCCCACCTCTGTTATGCAGAAATAGTTCCAGGCACCGTTTATTGTAAACATTTGGTGTGCACATATAACAGAGAAACTCTTGAAAATCAAAGGGCTGTTATCACCCTGAGAAATTAGCACTGATTTCTAGAAACTGGTAGGAAGCCAGTCAGATGCTGGGATTTTAACTTTAAAAGAACGTTTCCCAGGCCTGGGCCTCCACCACCAGCCCAGTCTCCCTGCAGGAGGAACTGGACAGGTGCTGGGCTCTGCTTGGAGCCGTGGACTCAGTCTCCTGCCCTCTCCATGGCTGGGGGCTGCTCCCAGGGCACGGAGCCTTAGCGTTCCCTGGAGGCCCAGGCATGGGGTGGGCCTGGGCTCCACATCACTCAGGATTTTCCAGATGAAGCTGACACTGGTTGAGGGACCCCACTTGGAGAGCCGGGGTAGCGGTGGCCTCCTCTTCCATAACCTCTGACCCTGTATGGCAGCTGCGGGTACCATCTTCCACCCGTCCACGTCCTTCCTGGGCAGCAAATGCTGCCAGCACCAAGCTAGGCACAGGGCCAGCAAAATGCCCTGGCCTGCCTCAGGACACACATTCTGGAATGTTCACTGTGTGTCTCACACATGCAGGTGGTCTTGGGGGGCAGATGCCACGTGGGAGAAGTGGGGCCCTGTCAGCTCTGTTCTCCATTGTGGTGGGGGCAGGGAGTGGAGGACCCGCCGGCTCTGCCTGGGCCCTGCGGCCGCCCACCTGCGACACTGTGGCCCTGGGAGGCGTGCAGATGAGGAGCCAGCCCAGGGCTGGGGCCCTTCCCATCTAGCCGTGGCCCTCCCCAGGCTCCTTGTGGTGCCGGGACCCTGCGGCGTCTGCTCCTCTGGCCCAGGGACTGCCAGCAGCGGGTCTGTGTGACCCTCCTTCCTTCTGTCCCTGCTGGTGCCTGGCTCCCAGCCTGGCCTCAACTTGGGGCATGGGGGCTCATTTCATTCAGGCCACATGAGTGTCAGGACAGCCACTGCGGGGCATCAGGGAGGACCAACAGACAGAACAGTGGTGGGGCATCAGGGAGGACCAGCAGACAGAACAGTGGTGGAGCCGGTCACAGAGCTGCAGGGGGCAGGGGACGCCCTGCCCACTCCGCAGGCCTCTAGGCTCCCATCTTCACAGAGCTGCCCTGCCGAGGCGCCTGGCCTGTGTCCTCAACACGTGCCCCTGGTGTCACACCTCACCTGTGAGCGGTTGATGCGCGGCTGCCCTCGCAGGTCTGTATTTTGGGATTTCCTGCCTGGTGTCTGTGAGTCGGTGCTCTCGCCTGGGGTACGGGTGCTCTCCCGGATGTGCCTGCGTCTCACGGTGAGTCTGTCTGCCTGGGATTGTCACAACCTGGAAGAATAGGTCGCTTTGCCAGCCCCCCACCTTCTTGCACGGTCTGGAGGGCTCAGGAGCCCCTGGGGCCAGGGCCAGCGTACCCGGGAGTATGTTCCTGGAGCGGGGGACCTCACTCCTGGGCCAGCAGCCCTGCCTCCTGCAGGCTGCTCAGAGCCCCTTCGGGCCCACGGCAGCCGCTGGCGCAGCCCCTGCCGGTCCTCTCTGGTCTCCAGGGAAGGCAGCGGCGGCCGTGGGTGGTACGGAAGCCCCTGCTCTGCTGCGTCGTCCCGGAGCGTCGTCCCGGAGCGGACTGTGGGGACACAGCAGGGAGCTCGCCAGCTTTGGGGAAGAGGAAGAGACCTTGCGCCCTGTCCCGCAGGCGGGGAGGCCCCAGGGAGCTGTCCAGCAGCAGCGGTGCTGAAGTCTGCAGCTTCGGCCTCCCGCGAGGGTGCCTGCCTTGGCGCTGGGTCCGCACAGCCCTGCTGCCCCTGGAGAGAGATGTGTGAGGGTCGGGGGGTTTTGGCAAGATCCCAAACCTGTCCTCAGCTGTGGGTCTCTGGTTTTGTGCTGAGGAGGGGCAGGAGGAAACCAAATGTGCTCAGTACCTCCTGCTGGCCAGTCCCCCAGCCCTGGGCCCTGAGCAGACCCCCAGGCCCCACCCCTCGTGCCCTGCCAGGGCCTCTCTGTCTTTAACTTGCAGGGGAGAGGGAGGGCCAGGGCCCCGCAGAGCTGAGGTTGCCCCTGCGTGTGGGTGCCGGAGAGCAGGCATGGAGCAGCCTGGGGAAGGCTGGGGGGCCTGGCCTCGCACTCTCCAGAGGCAGTGGGTGTCGGGGCTCCCTGAGGCAGGGCAGGCACTGCGGGCTGTGGTGGGGTCTGATCCAGGTGCCCTGGAGCTCACTCCTGGGAGCCCTTTGTGACAAACTCGTCCAAGTCACTTTGTTTCAGGGCTCATGTGGCCTGAGGGCAGGTGACTTGCAGGAGGTTGAGAAGGTGGCCTTGGGGGCAGATGGGCGTGGGCAGAGGAGCTACTGCTGCAAACCCAGCTCCAGGCTGCCGCGACCTGAGCCTAGTCCACACCTGAGCCCCGCCTCCTGGGAGGAGCATTGCAGAGGGTGGGTGGTGCTGAGTGTAACCCTCTGGCTGCCCCACTCTCCTGCGGGGACTTGCCTCTAAGGCCAGCCGGGCCAGCCTTCCTGACTCCTCCTGGTGGGTGAAGGGCAGCGTACCCCTGGAGATCCCCCCACACAGGAGAGGGTCCTCTAGGGCCTCCTCTGATCCTGCCTGGGCACTGGTGGAGGGCCAGGACTCAGGAGGCCAGGACAGAAAAGGCCACTCAGGCCCACAGCCCCTCACTCCGGGACAGAGGGTCTCCTGCCAAAGGGAGAGGGAGTGGAGTGGGGGCAGCTGACGCACGGGGAGGGAACGGGCCTTGGGAGCCCAGCCCCCAGCACAGGAGGCGGGAGGGGCGCTGAGCTGGACAGCGAGGGGCTGCGATTGCCTCTGAGGAGACAGAGGGCTCAGATCAGCTGGGAGGTTTGTTGACCCTAAACCCCAAATCCCCAGGGATTTGTGACTAATCGAAGTGCACAGATGAGCACCTTCTCCAGCAAAAGCCGGGGCGGCCGAGGGCGTTTGCAGATGGTGTGGGCGGGAGGACGGGTGGGCCCCACGGGGCTTCCACTGGGGGAGGTGCCTGGCTGCAGGCATCTGCCTGGCCCCGACCCATGGGGTGCTGAGTCCCCCATCCCACAGCTCGCCTGTGGGGCCAGCTGGCATGGGGCCTCGTCCTCAGGGGACCTGTGTCCACGCCGCCCTTCCCCTGGGGCAGTGCCCTCATCACTGCCTGCTATGACCGGACCGGCCAGGCTTGCCTGCTGGAGGGAACTTGGCAGTCGTCCCCTAGCCCAGGTTGGAGGCTGCTGTGTGTGGCAGAGCGTGTGAGGTGGCCACCCCTCACCCCAGGCCACAGCGTCACTGGCTCACTGGTCACTGTGGGGTCCTCCCCACCAGGGCTATCCTGCTGGTGCCCCTGCTGGTGCTGGGGGTTGGAACTGAAGGCTGCCCTCAGGCCCGAGGGCCCCGGGCTCCTGGCCTCAGCCCCCTCTCTGCTCTTTCCACTCAGGAGGCCACAAAACCCTTAGACTCATGGGGGATGGGCAGGGGCAGCGGAGGAGGGGCCTTGGCGGTTGGAGCTGGCTGTTTGGTGTGAAAAGGGGATAACTGACACCCCACCTCTGACAGTGTGGCCTGAGCTCCCGTCACCCCAGTTGGGTGGTATCTGACAACCCTGTTAGGTCCCTTACCTGCTGGTGCTGGGTGACAGTCCTGTTGTGGCACCTGGTGCACTGATGGTCGCCTGCGGACCCTGTGCTGGTGGGACAGAAGTGAGCTCTGTGCTGGGCTGTGTGGCTCGTGGTGACGTTGGATAGACCAAGCCCCCACAGGGCTTGTGCTGAGAGTGACCTGGGAATGTCCAGGCATATCTCAGGGAAACACGTTGAGTGCTTACCCACGTCGGGAGGCGGCCGGGCTCCAGGCCCCACTGCCCAGCTTGGGGTGGTGGCATCATGGGAGTTGGGATGGGAGGCAGGGGCAGCAGACCTGGTCAGATGGGGCGAACGGGGTGAGCCTGGCCTGGAGTTGTACCCAAGCCCCTGCTCCTCTCCTGGGCTTCACTCACCTGCTGGGAGACCTTCCAGGACCCTTGGCCTCTTCGGGTCTGTCTGGGCTTTCCTTAGAGGGGCCTGCCTAGCTCCGCTCAGCTTCTGGGGCTGTGTTGGGTGTCTCAGCTCCTTCCCACCCCTCTTCCTACCCCTCCAAGTCAGGTGGCAGCTGCAGGTCAAGGACTGACTCGCTTTGACCAGTCAGTGTGAGCTGAATTTGCATCTGTCTGGGTGAAAGCCTCCAGAGCCAGCACCCTCTCCCTTGCCCCACAGAAGCCGGTGTGGGTGCACAGTGCCTCTGGCCTGGCCCCGAGAGGTTGCAGACTCAGCCCTGTGGCCATTGTGTGGATTGCCCCTGCCGCAGCCGCCTGCAGGTGCCGCGGGATCCAGGTGCAGGGAGCTGGCTCCCTGCCCAGGGCCTTATGCCTCTGTGTTCCCCTCGTGTCTCTGGGCCCCATGTCCTTGATGCCACCCCTCTTCCTGACCCTGCTGTCCTGTCACATCCCCTCTTCGGGTAGTGGCCACGGGAGGAGGCCGTCGTCCCAGCCAGGCCTCCCTCTGCCTCAGCCTCCCAGGATGGACGTCCCGTTGGCTGAGTGTTGCGCCTGCCTCTGCTCCTTGCCTTGCTCTGCCTTCCCCTCCATCCCTGTCCCGGCACCTGGAGGAGGTTGGGGTGGGGAAGGGTCCTCAGGGGAGACCATCTGCACGGCCCCTCCCTGGAGGTCAGCCGGAGCACCAGCCTCCGGAGGGCAGAGGGGGTTCCTGATGTGACCCCTCCCTCCAAGACCACAAGGCACTCAGCTGACGTTTGGAGGGCAGCAGCAACGGGCGTGGGCCTGCGGCCCCTGCCTCTCCCGCCTCTGCCCTTCCTGCAAGCCACCTGCTACCCGCTGCCCGCTAAGCAGCTCTATTCTTACTGCGCTCTGGAGATTACCTCTGCAGCGGCTCCTCTGGGACAGGCAGGCTCGCTGGGTTGGGGGCAGGGCTCAGCACTTCTGCCCTGTGGGAGGGTGACCAAGGGGCCCTGCATGGAGTCCCTCCCCAGCTCTCGCTCCCCCCGTGTCCTGGCACAAGGCCCCTGAAGGTGTGGCAGGCAGGCGGGCATGCAGGCCTCCATCTCTGGTGGTCTAGGGGGTGGGGGTGGCTCTCCAAGGGGTGTTGGGCCTCCGTCTCTGGTGGTCTAGGGGGTCGTGGAGGGTCTCTCTGAGGGGCCTGAGCAGCCTCCAGCCCCTCCCCAGGGAGGTCAGTCGCCCTGGGAGGGGGCTTGGTAGCGGCCTGGGCCAGGCTGCCTTGTCCACAGCCCTGGGCCAGCCTGTGGGGCAGGGAATATGGACACTGCCCTCCCAGCCCTCTGCTCAGGACCCTCCACCCCTCCCCACTTGGCACAGGAGCTGATGATGCTCCTGAAGCCCTGCGTGCCAGCTGGGTTGGGAGGTGTGTGTGTGTGTGTGTGTGTGGCATGTCTGCATGTGCAGGTGTGTGCGTGCATGCCCACCTGTGTGTGTAGGTGCCAGCCTTGCCCAGCTTTCCCCCGTGGCTTATGAAGCTCAGGATGGCTGGCGGAGTCGGTGGCAGCCCCACCGTGTGAGAGTTGAGTAGTTGCGATCCTAGGGCTTGCCTGCAGCCAGTACCCCACAGTTACAGGCAGCGACCTGCCAGCCCCAGCCTCTTCTTCTAGGAAAACATGCCCTGTCCTGCTCAGGGGTCTGGGATGGGGGACTGACCAGCAGCACCAGCTCCCCACAAGGGCACAGGCTTGGCCGTTGACCTTTGCTCCCCAGCTGTGAGGACCCAGGGTTGAGCCAGGAAGATGGGGTGTGGAGCTGTTGGGCTCAGGGCAGCCTGAAGAGTGTGCTCTGTGCCGAGGTGGGGAGATGCGTCCTTTCCTGGTGTGGCCCCAGCCAGCGACCTGCATCTCCTGCGCCCAGTCCTTCCTGCCTGCCTGCGTGGCAGTGACCCCATCCAGCCCCTGCTCCTTGGCCCCGTAGGCCCCGCACCCCTTGCAGAGTGACTGGCCCAGCCCCAGGGGCCCCTCCTGTCCATATCAGACCCTGGTCCGCACCTGTGCCATTCCATCCCCAGCCTTCCCAGATCCCCACAAGGCCCCACAAGCTCCTAAACCCACCCAAGATATGGAGACAGGACCCTCCCAACTCTGCCCCAGCTCCTCACCCTCTTTGTTGCCTGCACCCCTGCCGAGGTCAGGGTGTCCCTTGGCCAGCGGCTCCTCCTGGCTGCCCTTCTCCCAGGCTTGCCTTCCCCTCCTCCTGCCCAGCCTTCCCCTCCTCCTGCCCGGCCTTCCCCTCCCTGCCTGGCCGCCAGAGGCCACTTAGAAGATAAACTGGGCCCAGCATGGTGGCTCACACCTGGAATCCCAGCACGTTGGGAGGCCAGAGCGGGTGAATCACAAGGTCAGGAGTTCAAGACCAGCTTGGCAGCCAGGTGCAGTGACTCATGCCTGTAATCCCAGCACTTTGGGAGGCTGAGGTGGGCGGATCACGAGGTCAGGAGATCGAGACCATCCTGGCTAACACGGTGAAACCCCGTCTCTACTAAAAATACAAACAAACAAAATTAGCCGGGCGCGGTGGCGGGCACATGTAGTCCCAGCTACTGGGGAGGCTGAGGCGGGAAAATGGCGTGAACCCGGGAGGCGGAGCTTGCAGTGAACTGAGATTGCACCACTGCACTCCAGCCTGGGTGATAGAGCTAGACTCTGTCTCAAAAAAAAAAAAAAAAAAAAAAAAAAAAGATAAACTGAGCCACACCTGGGCTGTCCCTGCCACTTAGGACCCCAGAGGGCTCACCCACTTGCATGGGGGGCGAGCAGAGCTGGTGTTTGGCAACACGGGAGGGCCAGGGCTCCGAACCCCTGCAGAGGATACCAGCGAGCCCCAAGCTCTTAGAATGGGCCACACAGAGCTGGCATGAGGAGGCCTGCAGAGGCCAGGACAGCTGTGCCCAGCACTCGGCCCCCTGCCGGCTGTGCTGCTGGAGGGTATGGGGGTGGGCCTGTCACTGGGCCGTCGCAGGGCCTGGGGAGGGGCTGGAGGGTGCGGGGGTGGGCCTGTCACTGGGCCGTCGCAGGGCTGGCAGGGTGTCAGCCTGCAGCTCGGAAGAGAGGAACCCAGTTGTCTGCTCCCTCCACGAGGCTGCTGAGGTGCATGCGTGTGCACGTCCGTGTGCAGGTTTGTGTGTGTGCGCCTGTATACCTATTAGTGTGTGTGTGCGCGTCTGTGTGTGTGTGCGCGTGTCTGTGTGTGGCGCATTGACATGTGCAGGTATGTGCGTGTGTGCCTCTCTGTGTGTGCAAACGTGTGTGTGCGTGCGTCTGTGTGTGCAGGTCTGTGCATCCTTATCTGCCTGCACCTGGGATGACAGGCAGAGGCTCCTGGGGTTTTGCAGGGAAGGGGGCCCCAACGTCACCATGGCACTTTGGTAGCCATCCCCTGGGCTGCTGAGGGTGGGGCCTGGCAGGTGCAGAGTGGAGGGAGCCGCAGGCCCTAGAGGAGGCTGCTGTGGTGGCTGCGGCCTCTGCGTGGGCCCCCCACATCTGCTGTCGCTTTCCCATCCCAGCCCTCTCTGAGGCTGGCGTGGGTCACTAGCTCTGACTGGCTCCCGCCGGCCACCTCTGCGGTGTCTGCTACAGAGGGCCCTGCTGGCCCCTGTGCCCCTCTGGCTATGCCATGGTGTCCACACAGGAAGTGTGTTCCCAGCCCCACAGAGTCCACTTGGGGGGCTTCTCACGTCGGACCCTTGGCCACAGCGTCACGCTCATCTTCCCTTCACGGACCCCCTCTCCGAGGCCCTTGTTCGTGCTGTCTGTCCTGCATGACCTTCAAGGAAATTGCTGACCCCCAGGGCACCACCTCCTTCATGGGGTGCCTCAGGCCCCAGCTGTGCGGGGGTTCGAGCAGCTCTGGGGGGTTCTAGACCCTCTAGGGGCCTCCACACAGCCCCTAAACCAGGACACTAGCTTCAGAGACTGAATCACCGAATAGTTACAGGATTCAGTCAAAATGTTTCATCGGGGCCGGGCGCGGTGGCTCAAGCCTGTAATCCCAGCACTTTGGGAGGCCAAGACGGGCGGATCACGAGGTCAGGAGATCGAGACCATCCTGGCTAACACGGTGAAACCCCGTCTCTACTAAAAAAATACAAAATCTAGCCGGGCGAGGTGGTGGGCGCCTGTAGTCCCAGCTACTCGGGAGGCTGAGGCAGGAGAATGGCGTAAACCCGGGAGGCGGAGCTTGCAGTGAGCTGAGATCCGGCCACTGCACTCCAGCCCCGGCGACAGAGCGAGACTCTGTCTCAAAAAAAAAAAAAAAAAAAAAAAAAA